>NC_142928.1:7434935-7449935 GCF_046866305.1 Octopus bimaculoides | reverse complement strand
ATAAATAGCTTTAGTGTGGTTCGCTTGAACAAGATGCCTGACTGCTGTTCAAGTTGAACGATCCAGTTTCATATCAACTCGACAGATATCTACCTTATTCTAACCTCATACATCCACTTTCCATATAAGACAGAGTTTTCAGAAAATGTTCCTGTTTTTCTCCATACAATTAGTGACACCAAACCAACCCCTCCCTCGCCCACCTCCATTACTATTTTGTGGCAAACATTAATTTAAAATGGAAAATAACCAAACTTGACATTTTCTTGCCGTATTTACCTCTAACAAAATATCCGAGCTTAACCTTTTCATTCGCAACATGTTTTCTAAGAGGAAGAAATTTTATGGAAAATATTCCTATTTCGTATCTTCTGGTTGTTTTTTTCTTCTTTTGCTTATTTTTAATATGTCGGTTAACAGCAGAAATGCGATATTTCCAAGTAGTTAAAATATTGAAGTTTTAATTATTGAGTCACGTGTTCATTGCTCGGTTCCTTCATTCGGTGCATCTGATCAAATCATTCAATCGCTTTGTATCCTTTTTATAGAACAACACAATAGATAAAAGATATTTTATTGAAATTTAACGGCGATACATAAACATATCTTGTGGTGTAAAAGATGCATCCTGTTGCCATTACTAACACCGATGCTGAGCGGGGATCCTTTGATCCAAAGAGGCTACGTCAAATATGATAAATTAAATTCATATGTATGCATATGTGTGTGTGTGTGTCTATGTGCGTCCGTGTGCGTGTGAGTGTGTGTACACACACATCACACACATGTGCGTATATATATACACACCTATATACATATATATATATATGTATATACATATACACCTGTATACATATATATATAAATATATATATGTATATATGTATATACACGCACACCTATATATATATATATATATATATATATATATATATATATATATATATATATATATATATATGTGTGTGTGTGTGTAAATGCAGATACATATATCTTTTCTGAAGTACAATGTACGAGAATATGCAATATATCTGGATATAGAATATCAAATTTAGGACGTAAATACCATGATCAGGGGCGAAGATTAAAACACACACACACACACGCACACATTTATATATACGTCATATTGAATGATATATGACGCATATATAAATAAATAATCATAGCTAGAACGTGTTCCTTGCATGGGTATCCTGGATCAGGCGTGGCCTAGGGTTAAATAACAATAACAACACTGGCAGACAAAAAGAGATTAGCCTTATGCAATCGTAAAATCAATTTGAAACCTAAATTAAAAGTGATTAGTTATGAGCAAACTGGTTATCTGTTCTCATCCAATAATCCCTTTTTATGTATTTATTGGTTGTTTTAATAAGGTGATCAACTGATATAACCCTTAGCGCATTGGGAAAAGTGCTTAGCGGCGTGTTGTCCCTTTATACGTTCTGAGTTCCCTTTCCAACGGAGTCAACTTTGCCTTTCGTCCTTTCGGGGTCGATAAAATAAATACCAGTTATGCACTGGGGTTGATGTATTCAACTTACTCCCTGTACTGAAATTGCTGGTCTTATGGCAAAATTTGTAACTAATACTTATTGATTGTACAGTAGATTCAGATACACATTTTTGGGGGTGGGTGGAGCATTTTCATTGTTCTCCACTCTATGTCTTCATACGTGTCCAAAGCAACGAGAGAATTCCTTAATGTTTGCTGTCAGTGATATCTTTTGGCCGTTATAGCAGCCTCTTGGTATAAATCTATTTTTCTTATAACAGAAATCTAGTCTGGCTGCCTTGATTTACTCTTTTCTCTCCCTCTTTTCTCTTTTTCTTGTTTCAGTTATTTGACTGCGGCCATGCCGAGCACCTTTAGTCGAGCAGATCGACCCCAGGGCTTATTCTTTAGAAGCCTAGTACTTATTCTATCGGTCTCTTTTGCCGAACTGCTAGGTTACGGCGACGTAAACACACCACCATCGTTTGTCAAGCGATGTTGGGGGGACAAACGCAGACACACAAGCATATATACACACATACATACATATATATATATATGTATATATATATATATATATATGTATATATATATATATATATATATATATATATATATATATATATATATATATATACATATACATATATACGACGCGCTTCTTTCAGTTTCCACCTACCAAATCCACTCACAAGGCTTTGGTCGACCCGAGGCTATAGTAGAAGACACTTGCCCAAGGTGCCACGCAGTGGGAACGAACCTGGAACCATGTGTTTGGTAAGCAAGCTACTTACCACACAGCCACTCTTACGCCTATACTACGAAATATTGATTTCTAATTTGGGCATAAAATTTCGGTGGGTGGAGGGGAGTAAGTTGATTACATTGGTTCCAGCGTTCAACTGGTACTTATCGACCCCGAAAAGATGAAAGATGAAGTCGACCCTGGAGGTATTTGAACTCTGAACGCAAAGACAGACGGGAGAAAATACCACGGTATCGATTCTGTCACCTCACCGCTTTGATTTACTACGAAATATGCTTTTATACGTCTCTAGGTGCAGGCTTGGTTGTGTGGTTAAGAAGCAAGCTTCAAACGATGTGATTTCGGGTTCAGTCTCTCTGTACAGCAACTTGGGCAAGTTTCTTTTGCCAATAACCTGTGAGTGAATTTGATAGATGGAAACTATGTGGAAGCCCGTCGTATACTGATACATTTATCTATGTGTGTGTGTGTTTGTGTTTGTCATTCCCCACAGCTTGAAAACCGATGTTCGTTTGTTTATGTCCACTTAACCTAGCAGTTTGACAAAAGTGATTAATAACAGGAATACCAGACTTTAGAAAAGGAAATCATAGGTGCTGGGGTCGAGTTGTTCGACTTAAGGTTACCAGGCGGTGCTCCAGCATGGCCGCAGTCCAATGACTGATACAAGTAAATAATAAAAGATGGGGAACAGAATATTAAAGAGAAAATGTCGATCTATTGTGATGCAATATGTTTCCGTTAATAACCCTTTATTTCAATATACAATTATATGAATACTAGAATATAACTGGTATTTGTTATATCAGGTCTGTCTTAGACGAAATCTGTAGCATTCAGCTTTTGTAATTATTACATTGTTAAAACAAATGCTGGTTGTCATTTCGGAGATTAAACCTAACCTCTTATTGAGTGCATTCTGAACAGATTTAAATTGTCTGAACTACATAACGGTTCTTTTCTCTTTATTTTCTGTGATCAGCGAGATTCGAAAACAACGACTCGCATGTTTATTATTAATATCTTCCAACAGATTCCAACACAAATAAGCCAATCGCTATTGTATTTGTCACAGGAGCGTGTCCCTTACAGCGACTATGTGTTCATAACACGCGATTCATTAATGCCAGGGGTTCTGGAACTCCGGTGCTTCGCCATGTTCTGTCTCATAAGCTGGAAGCACCCAGAGGAACGAATCAAACAAGAACTGATGCCCCCAATTATAATTTTATCGAGCAGTTTGTTCTCGCTGAACATTTGTCAACCAATAATAAATTGTTATTTGAGCAGTGAACCGCGGGATTCGAAATGATGGCTTGCAGCTATGAAGAACAGCTATACAAGTCATCCTCAGAAGCGCGATATTTATTGGAAATAAGGCGGCGGACTGGCAGAGTCGTTAGCACGCTGGACGAAATGTTTAGAAGCATTTCACCCGTCACTACGTTCTGAGTTCAAATTCCGCCGAGGTCGACTTTGCCTTTCATCCTTTCGGATCGATAAATTAAGTACCAGGGAAACATTGGGGTCGATGTAATCAATTAACTCTCCCCCCCACACACACACAATTTCAGGCCTTGTGTCCACAGCAGAAAGATTATTTATTGGAAATAAGGCGGCGAGCAGGTTCAATCGTTAGCACGACGAGTAAAATGCTTAGTGGCATTTTGTACGTCTTTACGTTCTGAGTTCAAATGTTGCCGAGGTCAACTCGGCCTTTCACCTACTCAGGCTCGATAATATAAGTACCAGTTGAATACTGGGGTCGATGTAACGAGTGAATTCCTTTACCCCGAAATTGTTGAGCTTGTATCAAAATTCAAAACCAATATTCATTCGGAAATCTACTTTTGACTAATCATACAAAAATGAAAAGTTTTGTACTTCTGTGACTTTTGCATCGGAATTTTGGACCTGAAACAAAGATGGGTTTGTAAAATAGCAGGGGTGGGAAAGATTCCTAATGTTTGAGTAAACCTGGTGCAATAGCTTCACCAGCGGTAACTAGGGTGCAATAGAAACGAGAAGATATTTTGTAGTACCCCCTGTATGCTTGCAATTCCCATCAGGGAATTGGCATGATGCCAATAGAAATATATAATCTACAGAAGACATAATCCTTTGTAGCTATGCAACCGTTCTTTTGAAAATGGAATCGACAAATGCATAATAAAGTGCATGTAGCTGGGTATTTATTTATACAGTAAAATATCCATGTTGGGAGAGTGGAGGTGAGTGTAGGATAACAAGAAAGATGGCAGGAGAGTGAAAGGCGAAGAACTGGTAAGGCTTCGGCAAGATGGTGAAGAAGGAGACCTACATAGATTCAGATATCTCACTGTGTAGATGGGTGTGTGTGGGTGCGTGTGTGCGTGTGTGTGTGTGTGCTTATGTGTGAGAGAGAGAGAAAGTAGAACTAAACAAAGTCAAAGTCACTGATGGGGAGTGAGGAGCAAATATTTACTTACACAAACATTAAAACAACACACGCAAACACACACACACACACATGGAACACACACATACACATACATAAATATATATCTATGCTTCCATATACATATTTTTCTCTCTATCACTCTCTCTTTCTCTCTCTCTCTCTCTTTTCTATCCATCGATCCATCGATCTGAATGCATATTATTTATTTACCTCTATATATGTACAAACACACAAATACACACCAACACATATTAATATATATATATATATATATATATATATGCACATACATACATACGCACACATACACACATGTATATTTTGTGTATATTTTTGTGAGAGTGAGAGGAAGAAAGAACGTGTGTGTGTGTGTGTGTGTGTGTGTGTGTGTGTGTGTGTTTAAGCCATTAGGTAGATAAGGAGACTATATAAATGTGTATATCATATATAAAGGAAGTAGAAAAACACATCTATATGTGTGTATACGTGCATATATATATACATATATATATATATATATATATATATATATATATATATATATATATATATATATATATATATATATAGACGCACACAAACGTACGTTCACACAAAATCTACACACACAAATATATTAGTAGATAGATAGATGCCATAGCCTCTCCTACTTGTGTATTTAACAGGTCAGTAACGGTGCTATTGTGTATTTTGAGTCAATCGCTCCGCCTATTGTTTTCCACCATATTGGTTCTTTCATAATTGGCAGCTTATCAAGAGGTCTCACTTGAAGCCGAGATGTCAAAAATGCATTACGGCATTAATAAACTTGCTGTCAAGTGGAAATGCAGAGTTCTTTAAAAAAAAGAAAAAAAGAGCAAAACAGCATCTTTGTTGTATGTATGTGTACATACATAATACATACATATATATATATATATATATATATATATATATATAATATAATATAATATATATAATATATATAATATATATAATATATATATATAATATATATATATATATATATATATATATATATATATATATATCTTATGAGGTAAGATTTTTTTTTGACTGCACCTTTCACACGGAATATACAATAAAACGTGAAAATAGATACACACACACACACACACACACACACACACACACACACACATATATATATATAAATATATATATATATATATATATATATATATACGCGCACTCATGTATATATGTACATACATATATAATGTTTGTATATAATATACAAATACACCGACATATATACATAAATATGTATTATATACATGTACACACACACACACACACACACACACATACACACACACACACACATACACACACACACGTACAAACGCACATGCATGCATGCTTCCACACACACACCAAGCATTAGTGTCTCGAATCGCAATCCATGGGTTCACAATTCAGGTTGTTCTTCCAACAAGTTAAGCTGGAGTATAAAATAATGATTTCAAATTTTGGCCAACAAAGACAACAATTTCAGGAGTGGAGGGCGAGTCGATTATATTGACCCTAGTATTTAGCTGGTATTTTTTTTACGGATCCCGAAAAGCTGAAAAGCAAAGTCGACCTCGGCGGAATTCGAACTCAGAACGTAAAACATTTTGCCCGGCGTGCTAACAATTCTACCAGCTCGCTGACTTTGCAGAGTATATGAGAGTAATGTTTCAAATTCAGAAGAGAGACGTAGATATAATTCATTCTGCGCGTTTACAGCTGTTTCATAATTCATATTCAGTTAATTCAATAGTATAAACTTTAGAACGCCTTGCAACACAAATATAAATGCAAACAAATTTTTGCATACTAACTGAATAGAACGAAATTCCCAAGCTTTTTGTAGGTATTAAATATTCGACTATGAACTAAAGTACACACATATATATATATATATATATATATATATATATATATATATATATATATATATATATATATATATATATATATATAACAATGAAATCATGATACGTAGGAAACCGTTTTATTTTGTATATTTTCATTTGTCATACTCAGTTTTGCATTCTGGTGTTTGCTGAGATTTTCTTTCATTAAGAACGCACTCTTCGTGGTAAGGCGTCATCGTCTTTTGTTTTGTTTATTTTTTTGTAAATTCGAACTATATATATATATATATATATATATATATATATATATATATATATATATATATATATATATATATATATATATATATACACACACACACATATATATATATATATATACATACATATATTTATGCAAGAATAAGGGCAGGGAATCGTCAATTAATAATAGAATTAATAATTAACAATTTTGCCAAGTAGTTCAGTATGAAAAAAACCTTTATCGGTAAAACTATTTATCATTATAAATATACAGGGATTAGCAATTGAGTTGCTTCTCCAACATACTGAAAATTTAGAAATAGCAGTCAAAGAACTACTGATTCTAAACTACAAATTTTTCTCTAAAACGGATGGCGATATTTATGGCACACATAGAACAAAAAACCGGAGGGAAAAGCGTAAACAAAACAAGTATATATATGTATCTCTCTCTCTCTCTCTCTCTCTGTTTATATATATATATATATATATATATATATATATATATATATATATATATATATATATATATATGTGCAACTTATAATTGCTGTCGATGGTATAATTGGATATGGATTATGAAACACTTGAAAACCTGGCAAAATAGTTTACATACATACATATGAATACAACATGTGTATGTATGTGTATGTTTCCATGTATACATACACAGACACGCACATATATGGATGTATGCATATATAAATACATATCAGTAGATAAATAAATAGAGGCGTGAATAGACAGATAGATAAAGCGTGATATATGGAAGGAACCAAATATTGTAGAACCCTAATTTTATGACTTCTTTGAAATTTATTTATTATATGTATGTATAAAGACCCCCTTCGGTCATAAATGACCATGGGATTACACCTACAAATTTCCCCTCGCTGGCACAATTCTGGGCAAGGTTGTTTATGGATGACCAGCAGTCGCCCATGCATACCAGCCTCCCCTCTCTACACCACCAATATTATCTGAGGGAAAGGCAAAGGGGCCGATACAGGTTGGCACCTGTGACGTCGCAACTCATTTCTACAGATGAGGGAACTGGAGCAACGTGGAATAAAGCGTCTTGCTCAAGAACACAACACACAGCCCGGTCCGGGACTCGAACTCACAACTTCATAATTGTTAGCCCGACGTTCTACCAACTGTATCATATGCCTTCACAATATTATATACTGCGTAGATCAATGAAAATCAGGTGCGGTCACCGATGAGATGTCCCAAATTGCAACAATGCCAGTCAGACTGCTCAAGCAGCACCAGCAGCAGTAGCAGCACCACCACCACCACAGTACCACCGCTTTTCCAGAATACTCCTTAATACACTATTAAGACGGCCTGAGCCCGGAATACTTAAACAGGATTATACATCACCGTGAATTTCGATTATGGTGTTGTTGCTGTTATTGTAGCTGTTGGTGTGGTTTAGAGCCAGATGATTCCTGCTCATTTCTTTAATGAGTGAAAACAACAATGAAAGTAAGGTCTTACTGAATTTAGGCTATTCAGGAAGTTATGGTTTTTAGAGGAAGATCGATACAGATTAATAATTCTTATAAAACTTAGCCGTCACTCGCAACCGAGTATGATCTCGAAGCTTTGGTCTTTGTTGAAGAAACTCGGATCAAATAACGGAAGGTTTATGACATAATGCCCTGACCTATTTATTGATAATCGGATACAACTTTATGGTGAAGGTTTCACTTTGTCCATTCGAACCCAACTATATTACTGACCCTGAACATTTTCTTTTAGTTTCCTTCTTGTCTTGTGAAATGTAAACAAAAAGAACAATCTGCGTAGAGAATTCGAACTTGAAACGCTGTAGTTCAACAGCAAAGATTATCTTCAGTTTTGTATTTTTGAAAGCAAATGTTTTTGCGTTTGTTTACTTAGCTAAAAATATACAGAGAGAGAGAGAGAGAGAGAGAGAGAGAGAGAGAGAGAGAGAGAGAGAGAGAGAGAGAGAGAGAAAAAGAGAGGGAGAGAGAGAATGGAGCAGAGAAACAAACAATGGTAGCAAACTGAAGCTCATCAGATCTGAGATAGCGATACACTACAGGTAGGCAACATTATGTCCAAACCACGTTTTGCCTTATTTCTCTCCTTCTGCACGTTTGAGTAAATTTAATCATCAGTATGGTGGAATATGCTAGAAGCCAAAATGGTGAAGTCACTAAGGTAGACACGTATCTGATCACGATTAATTCTGCATCACCTCAGTTCACTTAGCTGTCGGCAATATATGACAGATTTTTCTGGGAACAGATCAATAGGATTCATCATGGATGGATACCCCTAATCGAGGGATAAATATTCATAAAATATGGAATACACATCCACTCAGCCATATATATATATATACATACATAAACACATATATGTATGTGTGTATGTACATATATGCATATATATGTATGTATGTGTGTGTGTATATATATGTATATATATATTTATATATATATATATATATATATATATATATATATATATATATATATATATATATATATATATATATATACATGTATATATATATATCTATATAGATAGATATATACATGTATATGTGTATGTGTGGGGGGAGATGCGTGAGAGGGGGAGAAAGCGAGCAATAACCTATCTATATTTAAAGACACAGCCAGGTTAGTTCGTTGAGACGGTTGACATGTTCCATTTACAAGGATTTTCTATTCTGGCATTTAGTTACATTTATATATTTTTTAAAAAGAAAAAATCCTTCTTTTTCTGCTTATTCTTCTTGGCACCATCTCTCCTCCTCACGCTTTGAAGAAAACTTAAAAGAAGATCGTTTTTGAAGGGAAGTGTAACATACGAAATCAAAAACCAACTGGTTGTCGACTTACTACTACTACTACTACTACTATAGGCACAGGTCCTGGAATTTGGAGGCGAGCTGGAGCTAGTTGATTACATCGATGCCAGAACTTGACTGGTACTTGTCTCATTGACCTCGAAAAGCATAAGGGCAAAGTCGACCTTGGCAGAATTTGAGTTTAGAACGAAAAAAAACAAACAGACGCGAAATCTGCTAATATTAAGTGTGCTGCCGATTAAGCTATTACCAAGTAGAAAATGCTGGACCGCCGTAATCTACAAGTTTTTTTTTTTTCATTTTGTCTCTGCTTATTTTTTCCTATTCCTTTCTGATGAAGAACGTAGGCTCGAAACGTAAAAGACTTTTTAATTTTTCCCGAGCGTCAAACTAATACACTTGCTTGTTGTTCATACACCTGTCTTCTTTTGTTTTTCTATGAAATTCAAATATATATATATATATATATATATATATATATATAATAACTGTATATAATATATATCATAACGATATTTATTCTGCGATTTGAAGCGACAATTTTTAAATATAAACAAATGACAGAAAAATAGTGAGCTAACCTTAGGCTGAATCGAACTCACAACTGGACGATTTTATGGCTCCTTGCGAATCTAATTGGCCAAACGCTCACCCATTAATTTCAGACAAATTTAGTTCATATATTTTAAACTGTCTTGATACTACATAAATAATATTTTAATAAACAAACCCGAACGACAAATGAAGGTTCAGTGAAATAAAGCGGTAATCAAGTTCTATGGAAACGCTTCTCTCTTGAGGCCTGCTGGTGTTTTGAAAACCTTTCAGCAAAGGGAAGAAGTTGAGGACTCTGTTTGCTCAAGTGGTTGTGGATCATTTACTATGTGTTTTCTCGAATGGACGGCAAGACCTGCTTTGCTTCGTGCCACAAAAGCCACAATTACAGGTAAGGTTTTCATTAGAGGAGCAGCGTTTTGCCAGCGTGCCTTGATGTTTGCACGAAGTCGGTTCCGATGCTGGAATCAACTTTGTTCAGATCTTTGAAAGGAGGAGAAGGTGGACTGGCTTTGTTTTCCGAAGAAGAAAAGCCTCAGATTATCTTTTTTTTAGTTTGTGTTTGAAGCGCAAGAATGGCCTTCCAACTGACCTTCCTGTTGGAAATTGACCAAAGGGAAGTTGCTTCGGAATTCTGATATTACTCATACGTGGGAGATGGCCTGACAATCTAAGCTGTACTTTGATGAGGATGGCTTCAATTCTTGATATGTTGCATTTTGTTAGTACCTTGCTGTGATGAATATGGTCAAAAGGAATACGAAAGTTCCAATCTCGAAGTGTCTTCGACTATAAACGCAATCCTATCAAAGCCTTGTGAGTGGATTTCGTTAGACGGAAACCGAAAGAGGCTGTTATTTATATATATGTATAGTAAATCACCCAAAACGAAGAACAAACACAAAAAAGCATCAACGTCATGACGTGGTACATGTAAAGAATCAGCAGACGCTCAAGGAAGGAAAGAAAGATGGTTTAACGTTTCGAGCAAAGCTCTTCTTCAGAAACAGAGCTAAGTCCAATAGAAAAGGAAGACGGAGGGGAAAAAATCGCCAACAATCCAGCATGACCGCAGCCACTTGGCTGAAACACATAAATAAATAAATAAATATACACCGGCCATGATGAAATACAACAAGGTATAGAAAATGCGTATTCGCTTTTATATCTTTAATCCTTTATATTGAACACTCAATATTTCATATATTCAATAAGACATTCAATACTTCATTTCATTGTACCATCCTTCTTTTTTTATATTATATATTATATATTCCATATTCTATATCCCACATAAATTTTACAAGAATATAAATAAAAAACATAAAAAACAGACAAAGTTGGAACTCTTTTAAATAAAATAATATATTCCTCTATACACGATCATACAAAACCCTTTTTTTTGTATTTATTTTTACTCACACACACACACACACACACACACACACACACACACACACACACACATACACACACACACACACACACACACACACACACACATACATATATATATATATATATATATATATATATATATATATATATATATATATATATATATATATATATATATATTCTTTTACTGGTTTCAGCCAGAGGATGGAGCCATGCCGAAGCACCGTTTTTCGGTCTTTTGGGGTTTCCTTTTGGTACTGTTTCTTGTGAAGAAGTGAGTTGCATGAATCCGATCGTCTTTGTGCCTCCTGCCACGATGTGGGTTCATCAGGGATTTCAGAGAGAAATTCGTCCAGATGCTTTTTGAACGTTTCCCCATCTACACCTTGCAGATCTCGTAGGTTCCTTGGTAGGATGTTGAACAGTTGTGGTCCCTTGAAACCCTATCTATTGCAATACTGGGTCCTTATATAAGATGAAGTAGACAGTATCTTTGGTATTATTCAGTGCCGTTCAGTTCGGTGGTTGCTATAAATTTTAATTCCAAAATTGGGAACCAGACCTTCCAGGATCTTCCATATGTATATCACTGCATACCTTTCTTGCCTTCTCTCCAGGGGGTAGAGCTTCAGTTCTTGTAGCCTCTCCCAATATCTCATCTGTTTCACCGAGTCAATTTGACGCTCTGTGGCGATAACAGTTGGGAGTAGTAATCCAGACGACTGACGATCATTTACACACACACACACACACACAGACAGACAGACAGACACACACACACACACACACACACACACACACACATACACACACACACACACACGCACATATATATATGTTTTGTGTATGTGTCTTTGTGTCTGTTTGTTCCCCACCACCGCTTGACAACCGGTGTTGGTGTGCTTATGTCTCTCTACCTTAGCAGTTCCGAAAAAACCCATAAGATACGTTGGAGGTTTTTAAAAAAAAAACAGAAATAAGTACGGGGTCGATTCATTCGACTAAAACATTCTTCAAGGTGATGCCCCAGCATGGCCGCTGTCTAATGACTGAAACAAGTCAAGATAAAGGAAAAGAGACACACACACATATATATGTATGTATGTATACATGCAAACACACACACACATATATATATATATGTATGCATATATACGTATATTCATTTATATATATATCGACACATACACACACACAGAAGTACACATACACACACACAGAAGTACACATACACACACACAGAAGTACACATACACACACCCATGTTAAATGCAGGCAGGCGTCGTTTTATTTATGTTTAAGTGTATTTAAGTGATTATCAGTGATATTACACCTGACATCAGAGCATTTGATGCATATCATCTTCTTTGAGCTTTTCATATTCAAAGATAGTTATTCGTAAATAAATATACGCCAAATACCAGATTAATGCCTACACACTTTATGCATAAACACACACACACACACACACACACACACACACACACACACACACACACACACACACACACACACACACACACATATATATATATATATATATACACACATATATAACATATATATACGTTTGTGTAAATGAGTGTGTATATAAATATGATGAAATGATTGCTATTTTCGCTGTGCATTACAAATCTTTCGCGGCCATCATAACATAAACACTCTATTTCAGAGGACACTGCGAAACGATGCATCACCTGAGGCTTGTTTCATCAAGCAACACCATTGCAAACACCTTGATATCACAGCACCAATATACTTACAGAGAGCCAAATGTTTATAACGAAACACTTCTGTTTCACTCCTATTTACGTTAGAAAGGAACCGAATAAATAAGCAGCGAACAGCAGCGAAATTAGAAACATATATTTTATTTATTGCTTCAAAGAAAATAACGAGTCTTACGCTTGTGTGTGGATATGTGTATAAGAGTGTTAGGGGGTAATCTGTACAATTGTGTGTATAAGTGTGTGTGTGTGTGGATTATGATTTCAGCCTTAGTTGTTATCGTGTTTCGTATCGGCATTTTCACGTTCACTTGAATATTTTTAGAAAAATATGAATCCTTTTTCTTTCGCTTTTTGTTTTTTTCTTTTGCGCGTATATATATATATATATATATATATATATATGTGTGTGTGTGTGTGTGTGTGTGTGTGTGTGTGTGTGTGTGTGTGTGTGTGTGTGTGTGTGTGTGTGTGTGTGTGAGTGTGGTGTGTGTGTGTGTGAGGTTGTGTCTGTGTGCCTGTGTGTGTGTATACGTATCTATATATATAAATATAAAGATACGCATTGGTATATAGTATACCCACATACATACATATGTACATATGCGTGTATAAACGCATATGCATATATAAATGTATATATATTTATAAATATAGGCATATACATGCAGATAAATATGATTATATATATATGTATGCATCGACATATTACTCAGTTACACTGACACACACACACACATACACACTCACACACACACAAATTTGTAGTGCAATATATGGATACTCGGAATCCTGTAGCAATCACAGAAAGCTCTTCCAATGGACCCGGTTACCATACTACATATTAATCTAATACAGAAGAGTACAACGTATAATATTACGCAGCTGAAGTCCAGCAGATCCGGACTATGAGATTATTTCATGAGATAGGTATAGACCGTAAAAAGAAATGAAGAGCTATTAGAGGTGAATATATTTACTACAATTGTATAATTTTATTGTGTAATGAATAGTATTCAAACTGGTGCACACATGCAAAATAAGTTTTTAAAGACACTGAAATTATTATTATTACATGATGAAGGTTGCGAAACGGCCGTAATCGTAAGGATATCAAATGGTTAAATAAATATGTTCTCTTTCTCTCTCTCTCTCTTGATATATATATATATATATATATATACTCATGTATAAGAATTAGCACCTGATGAACGTACGCATGTACGGGAAACTATTAGTAGCTTGATAAGTTGTTGAAACGTTCAGTAATATATATATATATATATATATATATATATATATATATATATATATATACTCACACACATAAATATATGCATAGATATATATACATATATATATATTTGCATGTATGTATGTATGTATGTATGTATGTATCTCTCTCTCTCTCTCTCTCTCTCTCTCTCTCTATATATATATATATATATATATATATATATATATATATATATATATATACACACACACACACTCACAAAACATACACTTATACACTTGTTTGTTCAAACTGTATGAAAAGTGGCAGATAGTCAAGTATATATCTTAAGGAGTTATGTGTTCGTATCCTACCCAGGTTAACAAACAGGTGTCTCTAAGTTCACGTCACTGGATATAAGGTTTATTCACTGTGGAGGTAATTTAC
>NC_142928.1:7417435-7422435 GCF_046866305.1 Octopus bimaculoides | reverse complement strand
AAGCTAATTTTGTTTGGAGAATGGAGCTGAGAGAAGGAAAGTGACATCGCGGTCGAGTTATTTTAGACATTTTGCCAACACATGAATTGTTCATTTCGTAACGATACAATGTAATGGGAAGTGTCGACTTTCTGTATCACTTGACCATCTCATCGATAAAGTATATATATATATATATATATATATATATATATATATATATGTGTGTGTGTGTGTGTGTGTGTGTGTGTGTGTGTGTGTGTATATGTATATGTATGTATATATGCCACATTGTTTTTTCGTCAACCGTATTATTTCATAATGACTTAAGGTTTCATACTGTTGACTCAATCAAGCGTATTAAGTGAGTCTGTTGTAATGATACAATCGACTCTCTCTCTCTCTCTCTCTCTCTCTCTCTATATATATATATATATATATATATATATATATATATATATTAATATATATATATGTATATATATGTATGTATATACATGTATATATACACATATATATATATAGATATGTATATATATATATATATATATATTAATATATATATATATGTATATATATGTATTAATATATATATATATATATATATATGTATGTATGTATATATAATATACATGTATGTATGTATGTATGTATGTATATGTAGGTGCGTGTGTGTGTGTGAGTGTACATATTTACGTATATATGTTTGCATGGATGTATTCAAGCGTGTAGGAGAGAAGTGTAGTGAGAAAGTGCAGATGAAAGTTAAGAGGGGGAGAGAAAGGGAGGGAGAGAAAGAGAGAGATAAAGGGAGAGAGAGGGAAGAGTACAGAGAAATACCGGAAGAGGTGAACCAGGTAAATATAAAGTATTAATTAAGAAAACCTAATTAAGTATCTTTATACGTAGAGACAAAGAAGGAAAAAAAAACATTTGCAGAAAATATTTCGTTGAGCATATGATTGCTCACCTTAGACAAATGGAAAATATTCTTTAGTCGATTCTTTCGACTAAAACATTTTTTAGGGCGACCCCCCCCCCCCCCCCCCCCCCCCCAGCATGGCCGCAGTAAAAGATGAAAAATATGATCCCCGCAAGTAAAAGATGGCCACAAGTAAAAAATGAAAAATATGATCTAGACACCCCGAAATGCCAAGCAGATATTTTAAAGATAGTGAGACTATGCAGACTTTTTACAAAAGAGGATAGAATGAGCAAATAAGTTCTCTTCCAGTGTTCTATATTTAACGAATATTTCAGCTTCCACGCTTCATTGCGTTAATCACCAGCAAAGTTTAAATGTTGTTCGTCTTCCTTGTTTGTTTTGTATTGAATCACTGTTTTCAGTAACCTGTTGATGAAACGTTGATAAAAACGATTCTAAACACACACAGAACACACGGTTCATCTATATATTCTACCAATATACTTAGATGTGTTTCTGCGTGTATTATAGATACGTTTCTTTCTATATACATACACAGACTCACAAATATATGTTCTTTTATTCTTTTATTCTTTTATTCTTTTACTTATTTCAGTCTCTGATTGAGGCCATTAGTCGAACTTAGACCCGATGAATTAATCTTAAGCCTACTATTTATTCAATTGGTCTTTTTTGCCGAACAGTTAAGTTACGGGGACATAAACACACATCGGTTATCAAGTGATGACGGGGGACAAACAGTCACAATGACACGCGCGCGCGCGCACACACACACACATGTACGACAGGCTTCTTTCAGATTCCGTTTACGAAATTCACTCGCAAGGCTTTCGTCGGTCCGAGGGTATAGTAGAAGACACTTGCCCAAGTGAGACAGAACCTTGAACCATGTAATTGAGAAGGAAACTTCTTACATACATATATATATATATATACATACATACATACATACATACGTACGTGCGTACGTATATGCATACATATATATGTTAAATAAAATGAGACAACAACGCCAAGGCAGTGTAAAGTTTCTATGACATTTTATAAAGAGGATGTTTGTCTTACAGCTGTTTCAGGGATAAACAAGATATCCCCTCATCAGAGACGATACGAGAGAGTTAAACTGAAGGAAATAGTAGGGTTCAATATAAAAAGTTATTTTGGAAAAGAAGAGATACAGGAAGTATAAAGGGAAATAAGAGAATAAAAATAAATGTTGGATGTTTAAGTTGCGGTTCCATTATCCAAGAAATGTGCTGTGTTGAATGAATAGAAAGGTTTCTTGTCCATGGTATGTATATTCTGATAGGAGTTCATATATTGTTTTTAGAAATGAACACTGTGTAGGATAGTGTCCATTTGTTTAAAATACAACGAGAGATATTCAGCAACAGTACTTTGGAGTAAAGATTGTTTGCCAACATTACATGGCAGTCCTGGTTTAGGACGAATGCTGCTGTAATTTAGCCCTAGGAGACATCGTCTCCAGCTGGCTACACGGCACGATCTGTGCCCTTATATTTTGGAACAAGGGAATTATTCTCTGCTGATGAAGGGAAATAACCCGGAAATCGCGATACACAGATATTGTTTTGAGCTGAGTGAAGGTGCTAGATTCCCTTGTTCGAATATATAAGGGCACAGATCATGTCGTATAGCCAGCTGGAGACGATGTCTCCTGGGGCTAAATTACAGCAACATTCGTCCTAAACCAGGACTGCCATGTTATGTTGGCAAGCAATCTTTAATGCAACATATATCCTTATTTTCATTCTCTTATTTCTCTTTATAATTCCTGTATTTCTCCCTTTCCAAAATAACTTCTTATATTGAACTCGACTATTTCCCATTTTCTTTAACATATTCACGTTCACACACGACTCGCGTTAGACTCCTCACTCATACAATTATCGAACCGGGAGTCTAACAGCGGTTCTTCCGTAGCACTTACATAGCCTTACCTGCCTTTTGGGTCTTCTGGATACCAAAATCTCTCATGCATACATACATACATACATACATACATACATACATACACACACACACACACATATAAATATATGAATATTGAGAACAGCGTGTATCGGAATTTAAATATTGAAATATTTTGCGTCATTACAAAGCTCGCTGCGGGTTAGATAATTATGTAAACAAATCCATTATATACTACTGATGTGTGGAAAAATAGCGTTAGAGTCTCTTGACGGACCGTTTTATGGTTTGTTGCCCTCTTCTCAATGAAGACACTTATAGTTTCCTTACCCTATCTATAAAGGAGACGAGCTGCTTATAAAACAGTCGTCAATTAGGTTAGCTCCGTATTGAATAGCATAATTTACATGTTTGTTCGTGACGGCTCGTTAATACTTTGAGAAAATCTATTTCTGCACGAACACAGCGTAAATCAGAACTAAATTTTAATACTAAGAAACATCACTATACATATTTACACAAACACACACACACACACACACACACACACACACACACACACACACACATATATATGTATATATATATATATATATATATACACACACATATATATATAAACAAATATATGTACATATATACATAAATATTTATATGTATATATATATATATATATATATATATATATATATATATATATATATATATATATATACACTTATATAATACGCAAACCCCGGCCTACATATACATATGAATGTATATATGCATATATTTTCACGTGTGTAGATACCTGTGTGTATATATGTATCTGTGTGCTCGTGTGTATGTAGGAAGAATATGCTTTCCTGATATCAGTTTCTTCAATTTCTTTGCAGTATTGATAAATAAAAAGGAAAAATTCCAATTACCAAAATGAAGGCCGCAGAAGAAATAGTTTAAGCTCGGAGTTCAGCCATTAATTAGATTAAAAACCTTGCAGCAGAAACCAACAGCTCTAGGTAATCAAATATATATTTAAGTATATTACATTACTCTTATACATACACATATATACACTAATATATATACAGACACACACACACACATGCTCTTTCCTCTCTCTCTCTCTATCTCTCTATCTCTCTCTCCCTCTCTCTCTCTCTCTTTCTCTTTCCTTCTATCAAATACACGCGTTCTCTCTTTCTCGCTCTGTCTTCATGTATGTGCTTAATATATCGACAATTACAGACAAACTATAAACAAATATTACAAACATACGCCCCCCCCCACACACACACACACACACACACACACACACACGAATATATACACATATATTGCAATCAGGTATTTATGTCTGTTTGTCAATCTGTCAGTCTACATCTTTTCCATTTCTTTCTCAATCACCAACTTTTTATCTCTCTCTCTCTCTCTCTCTCTTTTTCGCTCTCTCTCTTTTTCTCTGTGTATACACACGCGCGGGCGCATAGACACACACATGCACGCACAGACATACATATACACGCATATGTATATTGTTATCGCTGTCTTTATAACTCGACCTTACTTTCTTACTCTTCCTCCGTGTTTTCAAAATGTATACACAGTTCGATTACAGTCACCATCTGCAATGTGTGTGTATGTCTGTGTGTGTGTGTGTGTGTGTGTGTGTGTGTGTGTGTGTGTGTGTGTGAGTGTATGCGTCTTTGCACGTATTTATGTGTATATATGTGTTATATATACATACACATACATATATATATGTGTACACACAGTATATATATATATATATATAGGTACGTATACATATAAAGCAATTACCATGACTGTTAAATGCTCATCTCTCTCTCCCTCTCTGTCTATCTCTCTCTCTCTCTCTCTCTCTCTCTCTCTCTGCCTTCCTGTCTATTTTTATTGTTACCTTTCTCTCTCTCTCTCTCTCTCTCTCTCTCTCTCTCTTTCTCTGTGTCTTCCTCTCTACCCTTACTATTACATCTTACTCTCTCTGTCTATCATTAATCTCTCTTCGTTATTCTCTCTCATACTTTCTCTGTCTGTTCAATACATAGAATATAACTAATTTGCTGACACGTCTAGTTTAAATTTAATATAATAAAACTAATTAACTCACATGCTAATTGACGTCAATTGGCCTTGTCAG
>NC_142928.1:7412435-7414935 GCF_046866305.1 Octopus bimaculoides | reverse complement strand
TATATATATATATATATATATATATATATATAGACATATATACACACGCACACATACACACACATATATCTTGGTTTAATTGGGTCCTGATCTTATTGAAGGAGCCGTAGTGTCTTAATGGTGAGGTCTGGTGGAAGCCATACGTTTCCAGGGCCGACCAGGACTGATTCATCCTAAAAAGTTGAAAAAGGAGAGAGAGAGAGAGAGAGAGAGAGAGAGAGAGAGAGAGAGAGAGAGAGAGAGAGACAGACAGACAGACAGACAGACAGACAGACCGGATGAAAAACAAAGCGAGTCGATTAAAAGGACGAAAGGTAGAGTTGACCTTTGGTGAATTTGAACTCAGAGAGCCGGAAAGAATGCCGAAAGGCAATCTATCCGGCATTCTTACAACTATGTCAACCCCAGCGTACAAAAATGAACTTATGCACACTTATGTGTCCCGAAGACTAAAATTATATTAGAAAGACAGTGAACCATTGAAGCCCTAAGACATCACCAATGCGGTCAACAGCTGCCTCAAAATGTCATCCAGGTACCTCTTCCCTGTGCGATACGACGTTGTAGTTGAAACATTACATATAATGCGATTCGAGTAAAAGAATATCCTGGAATATATAGAGAGAATCGCCCTCTTAATATTGAATAGATACAGAAACATCAACACAAAGAATATTGGTGGAAGATTCCCATCAAAACTTCTACTAAGTATAAACATTACGGGCTGGACATTGTTGTTTGGGACAGAGAAGAAAAAGTATGTACCGTTCTAGAATTCAGCTACCATGCGGATGTGAATATCTCTTCGAGAATTAAAGAGAAAGATCATAATTTTGGACAATTGCTTCTAAAAGTTCAGCTTCTATAACCAGATTATAAATTCACATTTTTACCAAAATAATAGGTGTTCTTGGTTTTGTGAGTAAATGCCTAAGTGACAATCTACATAAGTTAGGGTTTTCGAAAAACGAAATCAACCAATGAACTCCCACATTCCAAAAACAATCCGTAAGTGGAACAGTAAAAATACGGAAGAAGTTTATCAATTTCATAACTGGGCACTGCTTTATTTTTATCGAAATGCCAACGGTAAAGGTGCATAGCAAAGTGGTTAAGGCATTGCATTCACGACCGCTAGATCGTGGAACGATTCCTAGACCAGGCGGGATGTTGTGTCCTTCAGCAAAACGCTTCATTTCACGTTGCCCTGCAGGTGGGGGACGGACACAATCATTGAAAACCTTCCGGTTTTCTACATTCTAAGTTCAGATCGTATCTGGCTGGAGAAGGCAACGTGAAACCACTCCAGTATTTGTCTCAAGTCTATTCAGGGTAAGCTCAAGCCGCAGTGATCTGATCAACGTCGGCAAGAGCCTCCCAGGTCGTATAGAGAGTGCTGGGGAAAGTTCACATGTACAGGACCTACCCAAGGGCATACCACCACTAGATTCGACATTCCAGCGATGACGCTTCGTATCTTTATTGGAAACCAGCTCCTTCCTCAGAGGAAGACTTCAAAGAAAAGAACATCCATTCATCTATCCATCCATCCATCCATCCATCCATCCATCCATCCATCCATCCATCCATACATACATACATACATACATACATACGTACGTACATACGTATAGACACGTGTTTATATATATACAAATTTTTTATGTTGTGCATTAATTACATTGACAAACTTTCGATGTTGTTGTGTAGATTACATTTATATTTGACGGAAAGTGTATGTTGAAGTCTTTAGGCAACAGCTGCAGCGATTCAATGAATTAATGAATTAGGAATATTTAGCATTGTAAGTTTTGAAGTCATTGAAGGAAATTCGTTAATTTATCAAACATTAACCGACATTTCCGGTTACGTCTGACTGCCATGTTGCTTTATTGTTATTTTTCGAACGTTCAGAAGTTTTATGGGTCGCTTTAGCAAGAACTGGGCTAATTCAGTAACTTTCCTCCTACGTCTTTTTTTCTCTTTCATTTATTAGATGCGCAGCCAAGTGGTTAGAGTGTTGCACTCACGATTGTAAGATCAAGGTTTCGAATCACAAATTGAGCAGTGAGTCGTATTATTGAGCAAAACATTTCCTTTAAAGATGATCCGCTCAGTTTTAAATGCGTTCCAGCAATATCTGGGGAGTCAACACATCAGGGAGCCGGCGTTGTGTTTAGGTGAGAGTGTTGAACCCTTAGTCACTTACACCCACTTCCCAACTGGATTCAATTCCGGATTTATGACTCTTGGGACTCGCGACAGATCTAAGTTTTATTCTCTACATTCTATTATTACTCTGGCGATATTGTTCGTAGCATTGTCAATATGTGTGACATTTCTCAGATATGCAGGAAGTTATCGCTACTAAACACACGCATCTTCTCGACTGTATCCCACAAAATGGCCATCCAGTCGATCGGTAAGTGTATTAACATGCTAAAACTACTGGTTCTCCTCTCTGTCTGCGATGGTGACATTTTCTCCCCTGGCAGCCATA
>NC_142928.1:7399935-7407435 GCF_046866305.1 Octopus bimaculoides | reverse complement strand
CGATGGTTTATCCGTTGTTTTTGTTTTATTTCTTGTTTGTATCTTTTTGTTAAGCTTTTAACTTTTCTTGTTTGATTACATCAAATTAGATTACATTAGATAAAATTGCGTTCCGCGCGTCGATAATATTGACGAGTCATGTGATCGCAACTTCTGTATCTAAAGTTTTCTGCCTGCCTGTCTGTCTGCCTGTTTGTCGCTGTACTTCATTTTCTACAATTGCATAAATATGTCTACCTGTCTATGGATGTGTGCGTTTGCATCGGAAATGTATTTTACACACACGCACACACAGCACACACACACACACACATGCAAACTCACTCATATGCATCTCTCTCTCTCTCTCTCTCTCTCTCTCTCTCTCTCTCTCTCTCTCTCTCTCTCTCTCTCTGTATATATATATATATATATATATATATATATATATATATATATATATATATATATTCCGTGGCACTCCGTCGGTTACGACGACGAAGATTCCAGTTGATCTGATCAACAGAACAACCTGCTTGTGAAATTATATTAGGAGTGGCTGTGTGGCAGGCGTAGGAGTGGCTGTGTGGTAAGTAGCTTGCTTACCAACCACATGGTCCCGGGTTCAGTCCCACTGCGTGGCATCTTGGGTAAGTGTCTTCTACTATAGCCTCGGGCCGACCAAAGCCTTGTGAGTGGATTTGGTAGACGGAAACTGAAAGAAGCCTGTCGTATATATGTATATATATATATGTGTGTGTGTGTATGTGTTTGTATGTCTGTGTTTGTCCCCCAACATCGCTTGACAACCGATGCTGGTGTGTTCATGTCCCCGTAACTTAGCGGTTCGGCATAAGAGACCGATAGAATAAGTACTAGGTTTCCAAAGAATAAGTCCTGGGGTCGATTTGCTCGACTAAAGGCGGTGCTCCAGCATGGCCACAGTCAAAAGACTGAAACAAGTAAAAGAGAGTATAAAAGAGTATATAACTTTGAAAAACGGTTGACATAAATGTTACTTGATACATGTTCTGAAGTATAACCACCAAAGCTATCCGCTTGGTACCGTTTGTTTCACTTCTCAGGTTTTGAGCAAATTCTTGTTTTGTTAGGGGATAAATTTTCTTCGCTAATGAAAATGACATCAAACCAGATTGCACTGAAACTCCTTTCTTTCGTTTATTATCGGAAGAAGCGTGCATTTCACAAATATGAAGGTGAGTTAAATTTCTGAACGACATTTTACAGGTGAAAGTTCATGAATTCTCAGAAGAAATTATCTAGCGCTTTTCATTTTCTATTTTGTTGAACATCTTTATTTTTTAATCATATATTTTGAGTTACAGAATTTTTTACAATTATGATATCAAATAACAGTTATATCAATCGCTTTGTAACTTGAATAGGACCGCAGACAGCTACGCTTTATGGAATGGACTTGAAAGGGACTAAAGATGGGGTGGCGGGATGGCGGTTACACAGTAATTGGTGTATTGGGGAAAAGAGTGAGATAAACAAACCAGAAATGATGTAAGTAGATTACGAAATGCATGATGTGGGTGGAAGTAAAGATATGTGCAAGGGGTCGAAAAGTTTCTAAAACTTTCCAGTCTAATTGAAAAGGTTTGAAAACTACTCCTACGCTACTTGCGTCAATTCCCATAAATCTCACATTTCTTCTTATTTTTCTTCCCCTAACATAGCAACCCCTACACATCACTACTTTACTTCAATCATACCGACATCTGAAAATTTCCAACCTAGACGGTAAGCCCTGTATATTCTTTCACTCTGAAGAAGGACATGTTTTCGAAGCGTTTGCAATTTTCAATTTACAGTACTCATCTATGATACCTCCTAAGATTTTTCTCAGACTTGTAGGCATTTCTACTCATCTTAATGGAGTATTTTGTTCATATAATTCCTCTTAATCTCTTAATTCCTTAGCAGTTTATTAATTTTCAAGATATTCTTCATATACTGATAACTATTTTCAGATATTATCCCTCTGAAAGCTGACCCTTCTAGCCCCTATTGTCTCCCACTTTGTGGATTCGTTAGATATGTCGGTGTTAGTGTGTACGTGTTTTGTTCAGGGTAAGACACGTTTCAGTTCAGCCGTTTCGGCGCCGCCTATCTGGCGTCACTAATTCCAAGCCGACTTATTTGACGTCAGACGTTGTAATGTTTCTCTCGTTCTTTCTTTTCCTCTCTCTCTCTCTCTCTCTCTCTCTCTCTCTCTCACACACACACACACACACACACACACTCTCAGTCTATCTGTCTCCCCTCCCCCTCTCTCTTCACCTTTATGTCTGTGACCATGTTTATGTGTTTTAGGAAAGAGAAAGTATTTATGTCAATCTGTATGACCATATTTCTGCTCGCGTGCGCGGGTCTGTTTGTCTCTAGTACCAAAACGTACAATCACCAAAACCGGTTCAGTGTCCAGTCAACCTTCCCACATCCTCAGCGCCCAAAATGCAACGCCCAATCGTCCCATTCTGTCTTGTTCCCATTTTATCTTTTACATTCATACTCCTCCTCTTCACCTCCTTTGGCCTAACCCTCACCGTTTCCATTTAATGTCAGCTTATCTGGACCTTGTCACAAGTTGTGCTCCCAGCCCTGTCACTTCTGTTCCCCTCCCCCTATCGACCATATCACTAATTACATTACTTCTCACTGGTCATGCTTCTTTCTATCCCCACACATCCACTCCACACCACTCCACTTGTAGATTCACTTCCTCATTACAAGTTCCACACCGAAATGACACCATTTTCCTCTCTTCTCCCCCCTCTATCTCTTTCACTCCTACCTTTCTCTCACTCTCTTTCTCGGTGAAGAAAGACAAATGTTTGAAACGTGTACTATTTCTTCTTTGTCCCCATTGCAGCATTTCGTCGGTCCTTACGTGCTGAGTTCAGACTCTACTGAGGTCGACTTTGCCTTTCATTCTTACGGGGTCGATAAAATAAGTACCTGCTCAGCTCAGCTCAGCTCGTACTTAAATTATCTGGGGTCATGTAATGGGCTTCCCCCTCCCCTCAACAAATGCTCTCTGCCAAAATTTGAAACCGTAGTCGTTGTTGTTGCGCGCCGGACTAAATACGATGCAGCTTTTTTCTGTGTATTTACGTTCTGAGTTCAAATTCGGCCAAAATCAAATTCACCTCTCATCCTTTTGATGGTCGATAAAAATGAGTACCAGCTGACTATTGGGGATCAATGTAATCAATTTATCCACCACCTCAACTTAGAATTGCAGACCTTGGGACAAAATTACAATGAATTACTATTATTCTTGTTATTATTTTTACTATTATCCTTATTATTGTTTTTGATGATGGCGATGATGCTGACGATAATGATGATGTCATTGCTGGTATACACTAAACCAAGACTTACAAATTATATCATGACACGAAATGAGAAAGTTATATATAATTACAATAATTAAGAAACCTTACTTGACTATATCATTAATGTTAGTTATTACTAACAATAACACGAAAAGTTTTTTCGTTTTAGCAACGACCCAAATAATTACACAAATTATCGACGTTGTAGCCGCCATTGAATTAACAATATCTCACGTGTACAATTTACAATTGTTTTATACATAAAAAAAAAACGGAACATAAGATGAAATGTACATTATATTTAATTATTGTATTAATTTATAATAATTAGGTAGTTTATTAATATTGTCGCAGTGAGCAATTTTCTCATGGCGTCTAAATTGTCTTGTTCTCAAACCTTCAGCAACATTTCCCTCGAAAATAACCTAGCCGTCTTTAAAATCGATGAATATTCTGGAGAAAATACACGTGAATACAATTATTTCAGAAAAATTGATTAGATGGTTCTGATTAAATTGTCAATAAAGCATAGACAATTCCACGCAGAAACAACTAGGATTTTCAGAAAGCAAAAAACGAAAAAAAAAAAAAAAAAAAAAAAATCAACCAACTAACAGGCACATTACAAATAAAAACTGTAAGCGGAACAATAAAAATATGCAAGACTTTTCTCAAGTTCAAAATGTGACATTGTTTTGGTTATCTACATTCTAACGATGGGGTGTTATATTTTTGTTAGAATACAGCTCCTTCCTCAAAAGGAAGAAATTAAATAATTAGATAACAGAGGAATACATACATACATACATACATACATATGGGTTTGCGTCATAAGGTAGCACTTGAAAAAACCGAATTCAAATAACCTAAAAGTCAGAAAATTTGAAACACCGAATATTGAGAGCAGCGAATTTTGAAATATGTTGGCGTTATTATGAAAACCGGGCCCCCAGAATCATTTACTCATCATCATGAAAATGGGTTTGATCTAGAATTATAATTACAGTTTTGAAACAGACTTTATTTGAAACAGTCTGAATAAACTTTTGATTAGTTTTCTTACTTTTTTTTTTCTTTCAGAATAATTATTTCAGACAAAAATGAGAAAAATGGTCTTAAAATAATTTATTTACTGTTTTGAAATGAAGTTTATTTCAGAAATATATCATATATTCTGTTTTTATCGTGCATGTTTCGAATAAAATATTTTAGAGAAAAGTAACAAAAATTATTTTAAAATCATTTTTTCCCCTTAGATTTAAAACACAGTTTAGGAGAGAAATATAACACATCTGCTCCTTTTATGTTGCAATGTTAAAATGAGAAAGGCAAATGTGAGCATACTTAAAATAATAATAAGAAAATAGGAAGGCATAGTGTTGAGAGAGAAAACAAACTGTGCTGGATCATAGATATAGCATGTACCAGCTGACAACAAGGTATGCGATAAGGAAGAAAGAAAAGTCGAGAGATATGACTGGTTAGCCTGGGAAGTTAAGCAGGTGTGGTCGATGAAAAAGGTAGCAGTAGTACCAATAATTGTCGAAGCCCTAGGAACAGTGAGCAAAAATCTCGAGAAGCATGTGGAACAAATAGGGGCTGCAATAAGGGTGGAGCGCTTGGAACCGCTCGAATACTCTGGAAGGTGCTCGAAAAATAAGAGGTGTTACTTTAGTTCACTGGTAGCGAACAGCTGACACCGTAGTACATCTCCAGCGTTAGAAGCTGTGCAAAGGCAATGATAATAATAATAATAACAATAATAATAATAATAATAATAATAATAATAATAATAATAATAATAACAACGGTTTCAAATTTTGGCACAAGGCCAGCAATTTCGGAGGAGTGGATAAATCGATTGCCTCTATTATTCCAATGTAACATGAATATAGAACAAATTTTATAATATTCTCCCTTTTAAAACCGTAAATAACTATCTGTTAAGACCGTTTTTACATTATTATCTCCTAAAATATTTCAAGATTCTGTGTTCAGGGCGTTTGCTCTTTCAAGTTTTTGTCCTGACTTTTGAGTCATTCAACTTCAGCTTTCCATATTCGGCCTTCTTACATTCGATCTACTTGCATTCGACATCCACAGCCTGTACATACATATATACTCTGAAGCTGTATAAACTCGTAAACAACAATTGACAACAGATCTACTAACAAGAGATATCGATGCAATATTCTGTTCTTAACGAGGAAACAGCAATTACTGTTTATGGGGTCTGATACTAATCCTCACAGAAACCGTTATATGCTTGACCTTAAGCTTAACTCCTCGACATTGTGACGCTCGTCTCAGAGAGTTCAAAATCTCGACAATGTTTGTTTTGGAGAGTGTCTATGGAGAAGAGAAAAACAAGACGTTTTGCGTTGCTCCTTGTCCAAATAACACAAGTGGTTTGTAATCCGGAATTAGCACGGTTGGAGCTTCCTTCTTCCTCATTAAGCTGAAAGTGGTCAATTGTTTAGTGTTATGGCTCCATCATCCTCCTATGACATAGTATCCGGTGTCATGTTCTGCCAGTTTGCTGGTTCGCTTTTGTTATCTTAACAATGTGAGGTTGGCTGGTTGTGTATTTAGATTAGTTATCTGTCTACACACACGCACGCGCACGCACACACCTACACACATACATATATAGACATACATGCATAGACTAATATGCATTTACGTGCATACATATATGCATGCAAACATATACATGATATATGTGTGTGTGAGCGTGTATATATATATATATATATATATATATATATATATATATATATATATATATATATATATATATATATATATGTATATGTATATATATATATATGTATATACATATACATATATATATATATATATATATACATATATATATGTATATATACATATATATATGTATATACATAAATATACATATATATATATATATGTATAAATATACATACACACACACACATACACACATGCACTCACACATGCCGTTATATACACGCGTCAGTGGTTATTTACATTGTAGGCCACCAAATTCAGCTGTTTCAAATTTTACCTTACCCCCTCCCCACCCGCCAATTCAGGGTACGGCCTGACACCTTAACCCCCTTATTTTCTACCATCTCCCCCCTTTCCTCTCTTCCACATCCTCCTTCTCACTTCTCACTATTCTCTCCAACCCAGCTTCCACTCATTCTCCCACCGTCTTTTCCCTTCCTCTCACACTTCCTCATCTAAACGTCATCCACCAGACCCTGAATGTATGCAAATATGTTGGTAATTTGGTTCGCCTACCACACTCTCATAAACACGTACATATATACCTACATACATACATACACATATACATACATATATATCCAATGGACAAGATCTTTTAGCCATGTGTCGAAGTGCATCCTGTGACCAAGTTTGCATACATGAGGCTGGTAACATCATAAGACTAGGAAGGCAGCTCCTTGAGCAACACCCTTTGTCTGATAACCTAGAATACATGGCCAAAGAAATCGCATGACTCTACCGCAACGCATCATTAGATGAAAGGATCAGCCTATATGAGCAGAAGACAAAGAATGGATATGTTTGTAGAAAGCTCCTGTATGTTAGTAACATCGATCATCAAAGCAGTTTATCATGGACCAATTGCCGGATTACTACCTCCCACTTTGAAGCGTATGCATCTGCAATCCAAGAACAGGAAATATCAACCAAATATCTGATGCACAAAAGGGATAGAGATGCAGGAAAAGCCGTAAAACGGGACAACCGATGCAGACTATGTGGAGTTCACACCGAAGATGTCACCCACATCATAAGCAGTTGTCCGAAAATGTCGTCACGGCATTATCTACCGATGAGACATGACGTTGTAGCTAGGACACTCTATAATAAAGTCTGTAGGAAGGATAATCCCGAGGACAAAGAAATAAGAACCCACAATATGGGAGAAGCCATAGCCAATCATAAAAAGGAATCCTGGTGGAATGTCCCAGTGAAGACCTCAATAAAATGTAAGCACAACAGACCTGATATAATTATTTGGGATAGAGAAGAGAAACTGTGCACAGTTGTGGAAATTAGCTGCCCAGCGGATGTTAACATAAAGCTGAAGATCAGTGAAAAAGAGAACACTTATGCTGAACTATTGAGAAATCTGCAGTTA
>NC_142928.1:7389935-7394935 GCF_046866305.1 Octopus bimaculoides | reverse complement strand
GAGATTAAGTGTTCGTCGGAAAGGAGAAAGGGAAAAGTGCAAAGATGGCAAAGGAATCGCCAACGGCGGAACACGTTTAGTTACATTGCTGATGCATTTATAGAAGTATAGGTAGATAAGTGCCTATTCTAGTGTATGTGTGTGTGTGTGTGTACACACATACATATACAAACATAAAACACACATATACACATACACACATACATGCATACATACATATATGTGTACGAGCAGGTGTGGGTATGTGTTATAAAGCTTGCTTCTCATCCGCATGGTTCCGGGTTCAGACTCACTCCATGGCACCTCGGGCAAGAGTCTTCTATAGCCTCGGGCCGAGCAAAGCTTTATGAATGGATTTGACAGACGGAAACTGAAAGAAACCCGTCGCATATATATATATATATATATATATATATATATATATATATATATATACGCACGCACACACACACATACACACACACACACACATATATATATATATATATATATATATACGTGTGTGTGTGTATGTGTGTGGTGTGTATGTGTATGTAATTTAAAGAAAGAATAATTTAGCGTTGCCTAATTATCTGCGCCCTTAGTTCTCTCGAGTGGGAAGAAGAATAAGGAGTTTGAATTACCCAGTGAGATAGCCATTGTGTTAACATAAGTCACTTCTCGCGTGACAGTTGGTTTCTGCAATATGTAAATACGGAGTTTTCGTAATGAGGTGGTGATCCAGAAATGGAATTCAGGGATGGGGGGCGTGTTAGTAAAGTTGTAAGGATGATTAGTGAAGGCACCGCGGCCGAAGTGCTAGTGTGGTCGTCGATCATTTATTCAAGGAGAAACATGAAGGCTGCTTAAAACAATGAAGGATGCGGCAAACTAAATGAATGACGTAGATTCTCAGAAAAAGTGGTTGTGTAAAAGAGATAAGAAATGACTGGAAGAATGGAAGAGAAGTGCGCGAGAAGGGGCGCTGGCCTGAATTTACATGGTTTGATACTTTCATTTTTACTTATTATGGCATTGTGTGTGGTGGAGATAAATAGACAGACAGATCAGACAGATAGATAGATAGATAGAGAGAGAGAGAGAGAGAGAGAGAGAGAGAGAGAGAGAGAGAGAGAGAGAGAGCTTGGTTGTCTGCTAAACTGGAATGGTCAGGTTCAGGGGGAAATCAATGAAAAGACATGGAATTGAATAACAGACAGACAAACAGGAATATAGAGAATGGTACTGACATTGTGGCGTTCTTTTTGATGCATGATCTACTGGTGTGTGTGAGTGCGTGTGTGTGTATGTGTGTGTGAGTGCAGTTGAGTATATATGTGTATAGGTGAGTTAGAAAAATAGTAGAATTATAACAAGATGAAAGAAAGGGGAGAGAAGGGAAGAGGGGGGAATATTTAAGAGGGGTGGAAGAGGAAGAAAAAGCAAGAAAAAAAAGGAAATAAATAGGGAGGACATGAAATTTGTGCAAAGAAAAACATGAAAAGAGGATTTTGGAAAGAAGACGGGCAACGTAAGAGGAAGATGGTGGGGGTGGAGGGAAGAAGGTAAGAATCAGACAGAGAAAGGAGGGGAATTATCTGTTCTGTACATCCTTGTTAGAACCATTGCAGCACGCGCACCGAACAACACATGCGCGCGCGCGTACCCAAGAGGGAAAGAAAATATTCTACGTGTGTGGTCCAGCTTTCGTCTCAACAAAACTTGAAGAAACATTAAATATACTTGTGATCAGTATCAATTTGTTATATACTACTACCACCACCACCACCACCACCACTACTACTGCTATTACTACTACTACTACTACCCCCACCATCACCACCACCATCACCACCACCACCACCACCACCACTACTACTATTACTACTACTACTACTACTACTACTACAACAATAATAGATTCACACACTCCCGCCCGCTATATTTATCACCTTTATTTACCCTTCCATACACACAATATATAATCTTTTGACATAGTTCTGATAAAATGTGTGAGAGCGACAAAATGAAGTTGAACGGGGAGGTAAAGACGCTATACAATTCATACACACACATAAATACATATATGTATATGTATGTACATGTGTGTGCGTGCGTGTGTGTGTGTATATGCAGGAGTAAATGTGTATTTAAAAAATCCGTTAGATATGAATTCCACACGCAGAGTAAGTGATTATCCAAAAATCCAAGGATAATCAAGGAAAAATATATTTAAAGAAGCGGAAAGACAACGCGGAATAGAACCCACGCCTTCTCCATCACATACACAACTGAGAAGCTAAGTCGGATCGGAAATGAGTGCACTCAGTAACACTTCCGGTCATTTTGGGGATCAATTTATCCTTGAAGGGTTCGGAATTCTCTGGTGAATAGTTCTTTAGGTCTGTTGATTCAAACTGGTCGACAAACAGTCTTATACTCTTCTCTGCTCCTCGTAGTGGCGCCCTTATATGCATTCCTTCAAAAGCATTACTCGTTTTATTATTTTCTAGATGAGACACAAAACTGATTTTCTGTCGGATCACCGTGTACTACCCATCTTCTACCTTCTTCCCTCTATCAGCCCCTTTTATGATGCGTCGATACAGTCTATCATTGCCTCTCAGGTCTTCACAGTCCCCATTCTCTTCGTTGGAAGAGAAGGGAATGGTAATTCAAAGAGTTAGGGCCTTCGTCTTACTGCTGGAACCACAACTAACGAACCTTGCAGTTGTTTTTACTAGGTTTGCTGTTATCAACTACTTTCTTTATCTCTCTTTCTCTTCTCTCTCTCTCTCTCTCTCTCTCTCTCTCTCTCTCTCTCCTGCTTTCTGTCTATCTATCTCTCTCTTCCCCCCTTGCAAACTGATTGCATTTGTTTATGCGTTCACGGCAGCGCACAAGTTTAGAATGATCATGTAGATTTCAGAACATCTAATCCTTATTAGTTCTCCAATCACATTTCCTATTTCGTTTCCTCACCATTCACCATTTAAATATATGGCTCCTCAACAGTGAGAACGAGATACTTATTAATGTTGCTGTAGATACACCACGTTATCATCTTTCTATTTCGTTAGCCCACGTATTACGCGATGAGCCTACGGACAAATATGTGTCGTATTCTGTCTCTGTCTCTACACAGCAGTCTCACACAGACAGTTCCGATGCCCTTCACTATGAATGGAGAGTAAACTTTTCTACACATTATCCATCACTGTCCTTTTCACACTTCACTCACTGTGAGTAGATGTAAAGCATTTTTCTTTACTCGTTCTTAGAGGAATTCAGGCAAGGATGCACACACCTTTGTAACACATTCCTGCTACGCTTCATATATTGACTAGATACATACCATTACTTCTTCCCAGTAGTAATGTCAGCAAAACTGCTTCCATTTTCATAAATATTATTGCTCAGGTAAATTTATTTGCGAATGAGAAGTGTTACTTTTGTCATCATCGTTGTTGTTGGTGTTGCTGTTGTTGTCATTTCCAAAAGCGTCGCTAAAATTATTCCCACCAGAATTAAAGTGTATATATAAAAGAAAAAAAAAAAACACGCATATCTTTTGAAACCCTTCTTTGCAAGATATTTTTTGTTCATTTCTTCTTTTTTGTTTATACTTATTGTTTTATTTATATATTCACGCAAATATTTATTTGTAAGGTTGTGTTCACGTATTTCTTAGTGTACACATTTACCTACATCTCTTGTCAACACTTTAAGTTTATACTTAAAATGGCTAAAAATTGCGATCTATAGTTCTCTTCCGCGATGGGAAGCAGAAATGTTCCAGACCGGTTCTTCGAAACATATATTTAAAATAAGTTCCTTTTCCCTTCAGATTAGCTTCTTAAAAATCAAATATCTTTTGCGTGACAAGTCGGAGGTTTTAAATAATAATAATAATAATAATAATAATAATAATAATAATAATAATAATGATAATAATAATAATGTATTGAAAGTGTTTTGCACACATCCTACGCAAAACACTTTCAATACAGTAAACATAAGAGCACCACAGCAAACCACAGCACATACCCAAGGCGCACAGAGCTGCGCTCGGTAGTGAAGTGAAAGCACGTTATAAAAATAAAACTACTGAATAATAATAATAATAATAATAATAATAATAATAATAATAATAATAATAATAATAATAATAATAATAATAATAATAATAATAACACACTGACACTTGCAGCAGTCCAATACAGTCTTAATATCATTAACTGGAATCTTACAGAACTCCAACGCCTGGACAGGAAAACAAGAAAACCACTAACATCTAAGAACATATACCACCGAAAAGCAGGCGTTGATCGTCTGTACCTACCTAGATGTAATCGGGGAAGAGGAATGATGCAGGTAGAACTGTGCTATAACACCTCCACAATAGCAATGAACGGGTAATTATTTAGAACAGAGGACTGGATGCCGCGTTTGGCATGGCACGTTCGGTCCGCCAGGGTTGCTCACTGTCACCTCTTCTGTACGTATCGGAACTAGAACTTCTGTTGTGGAAGTTGGAATAGTTAAGGGGCAACCCTTTCGAACTGCATCATGGAAGGGTATTGTCGGCATACACGGACGACGTCACTGTCATGGTGTCGGACGCCTCCCAAGTCGAGACGGTCGGCACCATCCTAAAGTTATACGAGTCGCTTTTCGGTGAGTTTGCGGCTGGGCTATCGGCTGGCGTAGTCGGATGCGACCGACGGTCCAGTTAAGCTACACGGGTGTGGTTTGGTTCCAAACTCTAGATAGATAAGAACTGGGACAAGGTGACGAACAGGGTGGCCGGTCTTACCCAGAAATGGGCTGAGAGAAAGCTGTCCTAAAAAGTCGGGCAGAGGTGGTGACGTCGCAGCGACACAAATCTGCGCATCAGATTTACTTGATATCAGAAATAAGTTCATTATTCAGCAATCGGCAACGGAAGAATGTATTGTTGAGCAAATTAGCGAAAATTTTGCCTGCATTTTCAAAAGTAGTTCCTTCCTGTTCTCTCTTTC
>NC_142928.1:7382435-7384935 GCF_046866305.1 Octopus bimaculoides | reverse complement strand
CTGCTTTTAAATAAAGTATATATATATATATATATTCTTTTCTACTCTAGGTACAAGGCCCAAAATTTGGGAGGAGCGGGACAGCCGATTAGTTCGTCCTCACTACGAAGTGACTCCGATCGATCTGTACATGGGGAGCTTTATCACGCGGGTTTCAATCTGGAGTCAAAATCTGGAGTCAAAATCTGGAGTCAAAATCTGGAGTCAAAATCTAACGGCAGAATTTACTCGTTCGAAGCATATACTTACACTTTCGTTAGCATTTCATTTTCAATTTGTTTGTTTTTCCTTTGGATTTGAGGAGGAACGAAATTGCGGTTTGTGCAGCGCGAGATTTTGTTTAAAAAAGATAGTGGTTTCCGGTAATTTTTTTTCTTCTTTTTTTGCTTTTATCAAATAAGAAAGTGAAGAAACTGAGAGATGAAACAACTTCCTAAGCCCACAAAATTGCAAGCAACAATCGACTTTTCAAATGTGACCAGAATTTGTCAATTATAATTATTTCTTTAAATACTTTAAAAATTATTTCTTCCTTGTCTCCCGGGAGATGACAATGACATTACTTGTGAGTGAGGAGTGTAAATGACAAATCGATTGAATTTATAATCAATAAACAGGTTTAGTATATTTTTTCACACACACACACACACACACACACACACACACACACACACACATGTATGTATTGAAGAACTTATTCTATTTCTTATAACTGATTAAATTATCTTTTTTTTTCTTTCTTTATCCCAGTTGAGAAATACATGAAGAGTTTCCTTTCTTGGCACAAAAACGACCACACATTCAGCCAGATAAAAATAGTGGAATAAACCAGCGCAAAATACGATTCTTTATTTGTTTATACAGTTCTTGGCCTGTTGTGAAGGATATAAACACAAAGTTCCCGAATAAAAACACAACAGGCGCCTCCATCAGGTAAAAGAAACAAATGTCATATATATATATATATATATATATATGTGTGTGTGTGTGTGTATATATATATATATATTGTGTGTGTGTGTGAGCGTATGTCTTCGTGTCTGTGTTTGTCCACCCCCACCCCATTCCGATTGATAACCGATGCTGGTGTGTTTACGTCCCCGTAACGTAGCGGCTCAGCAAAAGAGACCGACAGAATAAGAACCAGGCTTTAAAAAAAAAATTAATAACTGGGGTCGATTCGTTTGGCTAAAATTCTTCAAGGTGGTACTGCATCGTGGCCACAGTCCAATGGCTGAAAGAAGCAAAAGATAAAAGAATATGTCTGCTTTTACTCTGCAGAGGCGTAGGAGTTTTCTTTTACTACCGAAATCCATTCCGATATCTTAGAGAAGAACGAAGGAGATTGAAGAGAGATTTAAGACATCAGTCTTTCATTAGAAAATTACTATTTTTAAATCTCCCAACGAGAGATATTCAGCAACAGTACTTTGTAGTAAAGATTGTTTGCCAACATAACATGGCAGTCCTGGTTTAGGATTAATGTTGCTGTAATTTATCGTGTCGTGTAGCCAGCTGGAGACGATGTCTCCTGGGGCTAAATTGCAGCAACATTCGTCCTAAACCAGGACTACCATCTTGGCAAACAATTTTTACTATCAGGCTTTCAGTTAAGAGTTACTTTTAACGATGGCTGTATGAAGGGTTTCTCTTGCCTCAATGGGAAGTGTCCCAGTATGGAATGGTGCAGAACGACTGTTGGATGACTCAAGGGACTCAAGATAGAAGTAGTGTTACGAACGGGACTAGCGCTTACAACGCTTCGATTTTCATTCTCCCGATAACAATTCTCTTTAAACCTTGTTTGTTCAGCCGGATCAAGCTTCATGACAGACGACGTCAGTTCGGAAGACGGAGTGGTCTTGGCAATGGAAACGGTGCTCTGAAGCTTTTGGTCTCAACACAGCTGAACAACCAGACGTTTCTATGACGGACATATCTGTAGACATCACATTTATAAATGAGTCGGGGGTGAAATTACAATTTAGGCGCATGCTGGGATCGTACGGAAGCCCCAGTTATATATGAAAATAGATTTTCCGAGTGACCCTATGTGGGTTTCGATAAAACGCAGCGCGTTATCGAATGTCGTTTGTAATAACATAGTCAACGTGCTTAGTTTAAAATATCCATGATTTCGTTTCGGATATCAGGTTCAACAGCACATTGGATTCTGAGCTGCGATGGAAGCTGTTCCAACCTTTCTTCGTATAAAAGGGATTGAAGCAGTTGAGTTGTTCAGCAAAATTATTTGAAAATCTGTTTATTCAAAAGGTAAAACAATTTCCTTGACACTTTAGAGGACCTTCAAAACTGGTTTTGGAGAGGAAAGCAGAAAGTAACCTCAAATGAGAGACCTGCTACGAATGGTTGCAACGACTGGACTCCGTTAAAGGTTACCAAGATGCTAGACAGTGGTGTTAAGCCGTTTGGCGAATGGAACCGACAAGTTATACAGGCCACGGAAGAATTTGATCTGAAAACACAAAGAGTCGGAACA
>NC_142928.1:7369935-7377435 GCF_046866305.1 Octopus bimaculoides | reverse complement strand
GCAAACAGATTGTGGACATCTTTTCCGAAGGATTTCAGATATAAATAGTAAATGGGAAGTCGTTATTATTATTATTATTATTATTATTATTATTATTATTATTATTATTATTATTATTATTATCATTATTATTATTATTATTATTATTATTATTATTATTATTATTATTATTATTATTATTATTATTATTAAGGCGGCATCCTTGCAGACTCGTTAGTAGGCCGGGCGTAGTGCGTAGCGGTATTTCGCCCGTCGCTCCGATCTGGGTTCAAATTCCACAGATGTCGACTTTGCCTTTCATCCTTTCGGGGCTGATTAAGTTCCAGTGAAATACTGGGGGTCGATGTAATCGACTAGTCACCGACTCCAAAATTTGAAGCCTTGTGCCTTTAGTAGAAAAGATTATTGTTATTATTATTATTATTGTTCAGTAGTTTTATTTTTATAACGTGCTTTCACTTCACTACCGAGCGCAGCTCTGTGCGCCTTGGGTATGTGCTGTGGTTTGCTGTGGTGCTTTTATGTTTACTGTATTGAAAGTGTTTTGCGTAGAATGTGTGCAGTACCCAGTAGTGCAATTTTCTGTATGTTACATATATTTGTAAGTCCTGGTATTTTTGTTATGTATTTGTCTGAGTATTTTTTAATTATACCTAAGGCACCTACTATGATAGGAATTGTTTCTGTTTTTAGACTCCACATTCGAGTTATCTCTATTTCCAGGTCTTTGTATTTTGAAAGTTTTTCCATTTCTTTTCGAGAAACGTTGTCATCTGCTGGTATTGATACATCAATTAGAAGGCATTTTTTTCCTTCATGATCTTTGACAACTATATCTGGTCTATTTGCCTTAATTTCTCTATCTGTGTGTATTGGCATATCCCAGAGTATGGTTGCTTTCTCGTTTTCTGTGACCTTTTCTGGCGTGTGTTTATACCATCTTTTTTCTGTTGTTATTCCATAGTGTTGGCATAGCTTCCAGTGTATATAGGTCCCAGCTCTGTCGTGTCTGTGAATATATTCCTTCTTAGCCAGGACTGGGCAGCCAGAGATAATATGATTTATTGTTTCTTGTCGATCTCCACATATTCTACAGTTACTTGTTATATTTCTTTTCATTATGTGTTTATTATTATTATTATTATTATTATTATTATTATTATTATTATTATTATTATTATTATTATTGTTGTTGTTGTTGTTGTTGTTGTTGTCGTTGTTGTTGTTGTTCTTATTATTATTATTATTATTATTATTATTATTATTATTATTATTATTATTATTACTATTTTATTGTCTTTGCACAGCTTCTAATGTTGGAGATGTACTATAGTGTCAGCTTTTCACTACCAGTGAACTAAGGTAACACCTCTTATTTTTCGAGCACCTTCCCGTGTATTCGAGCGGTTCCAAGCAGTGCTGTTTTCTGCAAGTGCTCCACCCTTATTGCAGCCCCTACTTGTTACATCAACTTCTCAAGATTTTTATTCACTGTTCCCAGGGCTCCGACAATTATTGGTACTACTGCCACCCTTTTTTATCGACCACAACTACTTAACCCCCCCCCCCCAAGCAAACCTGCCATATCTGTCGACTTTTCTTTCTTCCTTATCGCATACCTTGTTGTCAGCTGGGCATACTATATCTATGATCCAGTAGCGTTTACTTTCTTTCTTAATTAAACCTATGTCTGGTTTCCTATTCTCTATCTCATGGTCGCACTGAATCATAAAATCTCTCAGGATCTTTGCATTATCATTTTCGATGATGCATTCGGGCTTATGTTCGTACCACTTTTTTGCTCTGTCAAGTCCTTACTTGTTGCAAAGTGTCCAATGGACAAGCCTGGCTAAATTGTCGTGACGTCTCTTATATTTCTTCCGGGCTAGTGGCATACATTACATTCTGGGCTAGTGGCAATATGTCAAACGCTTACACCATTTTGTCCAAAAATTCTGCACTTATTACTTTCAGATGTGTTGTCTATTCTGTATTTGATGTAGTTGGTTCTTAATGCTTGCTCTTGGGCAGCACAGATTAGAATCTCCGTTTCTGGTTTTAAATCATTTTTAGTCATCCACAGCCATAATTTTTCTCTGTCTGTCATATCTTCAACATCCCTATGAAATTGACCATGTACTCTTTTCTTTACCCATCTATGATCAGTTTCATTCGTTTTCAATTTCATGTATAGTGCTTTATCTTTGCAATCTTTCATCCTACACGAGCCTGACATTCCTACGTCTAACAATAGCGGTTCTGTGGCATTTTTTACATATCATTCTATGTTGTTTTCTTCTGCTCTAATGCTGTGTTCACATCCAATAAGTCCTCTTCCCCCCCTTTTTCTTGTACATACAGTCTGTCTGTGTCACTTTTTGCGTGGAGTGTCCCATATCTAGTCAGCAACTTCCTTGTCTTTCTGTCTAAGCTGTTTAGTTTGTCTACTGTCCATGCGATTACTCCTGCTCCATATCCAAGGAGTGAAACCACCCATGTGGTTCAATCTTATTCCGTCCGTTTAATTTCGACTGGTCTCAGTCTGCGCAAGAACTCTACCTTAAATATTTCTGTCATTTCTTTCTCCATCAATTTATCCATTTCCAATATCCCCAAGTACCTATAGCCCGTCTTTTCTATCTGCTTCATAACCTCCCCCGACGGTATCGTTAGTCCGTCCATACATTTGATGATTTTGCCTCTCTTCAAAACTAACACACCACACTTTCTCAATCCGAACTCCATTCTGGTATCAGCACTGAAAGTTATACACTGTATCAACGAGGTAATTGACTTGGGCTTCATCTTTACCATAAAGTTTGAGGTCATCCATGAATAACAAGTCGATGACTTTCTGTTGGCTTCTTTTGAATACATACCCAGCCTTTGCCTTCCTCATAAACAGTGGTAGTGTTATCATGCACAGTACAAAGATCAGCGGGGACAGACAGTCCCCTTGGAAGATGCCCCTCCTTATTTCTATTGTCCCTAAACTTCTTCCATATGCTGACGGTTCCGTCCTCCATTTCGCCATACTTTTTCCAAGCAATCGCTCAACATTCGATGCAATACCAAATAGGTTCATACACTCCATAATCCAAGAATGTGGGATCATATCGTACACCTTACGACAGTCGATCCATGGCATGGCTAAGTTAGTTTTTCCTCTTCTTTCAGTCTCTAAGTGCAGTTTTGTTTATTAGGAGTTGATCCTTGGTACCTCTATACTTACGCTTGCAACCTTTCTGCTCATGTGGCAGGACTCCATTTTTTTCCAGATGTTCGTACATTGACTCTGCGACTATTCCAGTCAATAAATTCCACATAAGTGTCAAACAAGATATCAGCCTGTAATTGTCTACCGTATTGCCTTTTTCAATGTTTTTCAAGCAAAGCACTGTCCTACCCAATGTCAACCACTCTGATGTTACTTGGTCGGCATTTAACAAGGTTTTGAGTTGCGCAGCTATTCGTGCATGACATTCACCAAATCTTTTGATCCAGTAGCCTTAAACTCCTGAGGCCTTCCAGTTGCTCAATCTTTTGCTGAAATGACTAGTTATACCTGTTGTGGACAGACTACTGTTTGTTTCAGTTCTTGCAACCATTCAGTATCCTTCTTGTGATCCTTGTCTTTACTCCAGATGTCACCCGAAAACCTTTGACTTTCAATGTTATCTGGTATCAACTTTTCATCTGTACACTCTCCATTTATTTCTTTAGAGACTTCGGGCAATGCTGGGGCACTCCGACAATGATTTAACTGATCGAAACTTCAAAGTCACTGTCAATAATATTCTTGTTTAAGAATAATAAATTTGTACTGTGCAAAAGAAAAGAACAATCCATCAGATTAATGTGAAATTGTTTTAATCACAAAGACACACACAGATATAGAGAAAGAGATATGTGCAGATATTCAACTTGATAGGTAGATAGGTAGGTAGGTAGATAGAAAGATAGACAGACAGACAGACAGATATATATATATAGAGAGAGATAGACAGGTAGATAGATAGATAGATAGATAGATAGATAGATAGATAGATAGATAGATAGATAGATATATAGATAGACAGGCAGGCAGGCAGACATACAAACAGACAGACAGACAGATAGATAGATAGATAGATAGATAGATAGATAGATAGATAGATAGATAGATAGATAGATATGTAGATAGGTAGATAGATAGATTGGTTGATTGATTGATTGATTGATTGATTGATTGATTGATTGACTGATTGAATGACAGAAAGGTAGAAAGAATCGAAAATCCAAATGGACAATAAAACAGAAGAGTTTATCGAGGGAGTTTAGAGTTTTCACGATATCCAATGATGAAGAAAGAGTTGGGCTCTTTATGGCGAAGCAAACACGTTCCCGGGAAAAAGGAAAAAAGTAAACTCATCTAAATATAAATGAAATTGCTTATAAAAGAATTATAAGCCTACACGGAATAATGTAAAATATGAATCATATTTGATCAGACAAAAACCTGCAAGAAGGAGGAGGAGGAAGAAAAAGAAGAAGAGATACTAAATTAGAAGATGTCTATTTAGATGTGTGATTCATCAAGACTGGACAGCATGACAATATATCTGGAAAAACCTATCATAATTTCCACAACTCTTTAATCAAAGTCTTTTGGCTTTCGATAAATAACATTGCTGCAGCAACCTGCCTTTCTTCCTCTTCTTCTATTACGTCAATCATGGACGCAATAAACTGTATACAAGACTGTTTTTAATTTATTTCCCAAGTTGTCCCACAGTCGCTGTTTCTGCCTCCTTTTCAGCGAATCCCTTATTGCGTTAATTCGATTTAATTCAATTTTGTTTGACAGAAAAAGATTCTTCCAGGGCTGAGTTCTGTATTCAGGAAACCAGATGAATTCTTTATAAAAGATTTCTTTCTATACATCCGTATATATGGATACCTTTGTGCGCATCGTGTTAGTGTATTTATGCATTAAGCAAGTATATATATATATATATATATATATATATATATATATATATATATATATATATATATATATATATATATATATATACATATATATATATGTATATATATATATATATATATACATATATATATATATATATATATATATATATATATATATACATATATATATATATGTATATATATATACATTCATATATATATATATACATATATACATATATATATATATATATATATATATATATATATATACATACACTTACATACATACATACATATATACATACATACATACGTGCATTTAAACATATTTATAATTACATATGGATAACAGATGTTAGACGATTGATACACATATATACACATATAGACATACATACATAAATATGAGTATACATATAACCTCACACACATGCACACCCGCACACACACACACACACGTAATAAACGAAGTCTGTGTGCGTGTATGTATACTTATGTTTATGCGTCTGTGTGTATATGTGCGTGTATTTGTGGGAGTATTTATCTGTTTGTGGGTGTTTGTGTGTGTGAGTGAGTGTAGCTGAGTGTATGTATAAGAATTAGCTCTATGCCCCCACCCTAGCTCTGTGAGTCAGAATCAATGATGTACACAATATATGGGGAATATGTGAGATAACGACATTATTCCCGTTCTGAATATTATTCGGTCGTTGGCCAATCTCGGTGATGTTGTAGACTTAATCTTCTATCATATTTCCACCCACATCAAGAATTCTTATAGGAGTATTAAACAGACACCAGGACTTGACTGGAATTTCATTCCATCTTTTCACGAAGCATATGACGCAAAGTTAATTTGAGTAGGAATGGAACAGAGAAATTAGAGGTTCGTAACTTCATAAAACTTCTAGTTTGTCTCATTCTGTCAATCCGTCGCTAATTCCTTTTAAAATGTATAAGTACTGCAAGTTTTATTGGCCTCTTTAGCCAACTATTTTACGTAAATCTCTTTCATAAAAAAATATGAGAATTTGGTCTCTCGCTACTGGTACGTATATTTCATATAGGAACACAGTGCGTTTTTTTCGGTTCATATATATATATATATATATATATATATATATGTATATATATTCTTATGTAAATCATTTCCTGTTCGTATTAGAGTCGACAGGTTCTGTTGGAATCTTGTTTTATGTGATGTTTCCAGTACGACAACTAATCAAATTGGCCATAAGTTTGCTTAATACAATTCGTAACAAATGGTAGCCATCATAGAAAAGAAAATTCCATCACAAATGGATGACACAATATGGTTTACGGCGCGATAGCCTGTTGTTTTGGAATGGAACTATCACTGTTGCCAAATTTCAAAGGGTTTCAAGGTAGAACATAATATCGTACGATCTGCCGTACATGCCTCTACGTTCATAGATTATTTTATTTTTTGTAGTGTTTTGCTTGCTTCGGATTGGGACTGAACCCGGAACCATGTGATTGGGAAGCAAGCTTCTTACAACACAGCCACTCCTGCGCCTGTGTATATTTTTTTATTTCAGAGAGGAATTTAAATACAACTTCAGCAAGTGTTCGAGATTCTGTGAGAGTTGAGTGTAAAACAAGAGACGATAAATCAGGATTTATTGTAAATTGGTTTAGATAATTCTGGATGTAAATTCAATATGGTGCACCAATAATCTCTTATTGTTCAGAGGGCACTGGAATTGACGAATTAAAATTCCTGCATCAAAAACATCATGATGATTCACTGGGGCCTTTGGAGTGGTGAAACGAAGATTAATCAAATATGTAAGAGTGCCGATAGAATAGCAACAGAGCTACATTATAGCTATCAATGTCCCATCATTATGTCCTAATTGGTGTCCCCATTACTAAGGATAATCCACGGATAATCCACGGATAATTCACTGTTTTCTGGTTTTAAATTTGTTTCGTATTTCCTCCCGTTCATATTTTTTTGTCTGTGGTATTCTGGTCTGATACATTTTGCTCATCATTATACATTCCTACGGTGTCGGTTTGTTGTCGTTCGTTGTTCACTTAGCTTTTGTTGGAAATATTACGTCTGTCTTCTTGTTTTACAGTTCCAGTGCTTATGATATTATTCGGTACTGCTTTTTTTTACTATCTACAATTTCCGAATGAATTTAAGTGTTCTATTTCTATTTCTGATATTTGTTTTTGATTTGAGAATCTATCTTCGTATGTTGGCTAGTTTATTAGGGTTCATTGCTGTATCCAAATCTTTATCTAGGTTATTTTTCTTCCAGATTTTATATGTATATATTGTTGTGTTTTCGTTCTCTGGGTAGAGCAAGGCAATGCTGTAAAATAAGAGTGAAAGATTGAAATATATTTCTCACGTGTCCATTTATGCTTTTTTGATTTTATTGCGGGACAAAGGAAATAATGTCTGCTCTTTATTTTGATGCTCGTCATTTTCGTAGGGGACGTTCATTTCTCGTGTTAAATAGCTTTGCACATGTAGTGTTTCGTACTTTTTGTGTAACAAGTTTAAAGTAC
>NC_142928.1:7357435-7364935 GCF_046866305.1 Octopus bimaculoides | reverse complement strand
TTGAAATGGAATGTTAACAACGGTGGGATTTGAAGTCATAGAGATAAAACAGTGCGTGGAAAAATTGAGTAAAATGTGAAATTGGACAAACTACGAAATATAGAGTTTTACTCACCGGGGAATTTGGTAAAGCTAAACTAAAAATTCAACATATTGTCAAATTTTTAAATTCTGTTAAAATGTTTATGTTAACGATTATAAATAAAAATTCTTTTACAAGAAAAATATGCGATCGTGTTCGATGATCTTAAATGATATGCGAAAAGTAAAGTGTAGGAGCTGAATAGTTGATCCAAATGTTCGAAATTGATTCGAGATAACGATTAATGATAATCAGAGTACATGATGATCCTCAAAATATGCGCAGCACAAAGGAGAACCCAGTTTGTCCTTCGAGACAAAAATCCTTTATTACATTCTTTGCATAGCCAAGGACAAGTAGGGCGTACATTTGTATATTTACATGATTCATGAGTTCTTAAACGGCACGGAAAAATTGGGTCAGAAAAGGAACAGTTTATCATACAACGGGGTCCATGTATTTGATGATAATTTAAACAATGGCAGGAGCAGTCAAGTCTGTTCAGTGTACCGAAATTATAACAAGGACTGTTACCACAATCGTTCAGAGGTCGCTTGATTTGACAGCGTCGGTAGGGGTCTTGACCGTATGTATTTCCCGCAGGAGCATAATTACAAACATACAGCGTTCCTATGAACGAACAACGTGACGCACCGCAGCCAATTAGAAGTGATGTCGACCACACTATCTGCGTGTAATGCCCGGTATTTTTCAATTTTTTGTTACCAAATTTATAATTTCTCCCTTCAGAATGCCAGGCAAATACGACGTTTTCCCAGTTCGGGAATCCTGCGGCAATATTTTGACCTACGCTATACTTTAGAGGTATACTTCTTTTAGAATTTTCATCATGTTTATATTCACAATTATCGGCCCATTTCTGCGCAACGTAGGCCAGTTCATTATCCCAGTACATTTTAAACATATTACAGGCCGGAGGTTTAACACTACTTCGATAAGCATTATGCATGTCGACTATGGCATTTTTATCCTTCTCACTCACATACAGGGATTCTATTAACTCAGGCGACTTTTCAAGACATGCAGTGTGCTTTTCTTTATGCCAAAAATTTCTTGGGCAATTTCCTTCCGAAATACATACACGCATCGCCACTGTAATTACAATTAAGTATTTTAAATACTTGAACGTCATTTGGTTTTTCATTGTAATAAATCGAGGCAGACTTCCCCAGCTTTCCTGTCCTAGAGAAAGGTTTTCTCATTCCAAAAATTCTCGATATTTATTACACAATTGAATTACTGACAAAAAATACGTCTTTTAAGTTCCCTTATTCCAACTATATTGTTTTTATTATTAATCAAAGTTGGATACTCGTGCGTCAATGTATTTTCAAACAAAATTATTTTGATAAATTCTTAGTTGACAAACCTGTAAGTTGTGTAGCAGGATGCTTATGGAGTACATTAAACCTTCTAAGATAATCCTTTTGATATAACATCTTAGAAATTGAAATTTAAACTTCTTCCAACGGCAACGCTCAACGAACGATATTACAAGTCACGTCATATGACGCAGGAAGTCTGTTTCCTCTCAAGAAATGAGCGTTTGTATCCATCCCACTTCTCTCTTGGCGAACCATTTCAATAATAAAAAATGAATGACTCATTGAATTCAAACATTTATTCTAAATAATATTTAACCTAAATAACATCATTCATTCTAAATAAATAATGTCTTAATTTGTGGACAGATTTTCCTTGCAAAAGCAATTAAATCATATACTTTTCAAGTAAGGCGATTAAATACTAAAATTCACTCCCTTTACTCGAAGAGAGAATCATTTTATTGTCAGCAGAAATATTAGCTTCCAGAACGTTTCCCCGCCTTATTTTGGCTGTTGTGCTTCCAGAAGAATGATTTGTCTAAAAGCGATAAATTGAATTCTATTTCAAGGCAGATACAAAATGGTTTATAAGAGAGATATCAAAACGGCATAGACTAAACGATACTCAGTTTTACCAAATTCCCAAACAGCCATTTTTAACATTCATGATGTCTATCTTTTACTTGTTTCAGTCATTAGACTGCGGCCATACTGGGGCACGACCTTGAAGTATTTTTTGTAGTCGAACGAATCAATTCCAGTACTTTTGCTCTTAGACTAGAAATTATTCTATTGGTCTCTTTCGCCGAACCGCTAACTTACGGAGACGTTAAGGCACCAACACCGGGTGTTAAGCTAGTTACGGAGTCGTAAACGCAACACCAATTGTCAATCGATGGTGAGGGACAAACACATGCACAAATACATGCACCCCCGTCACATATATATAAATACACGACCCGCTTCTTTAAGTTTCTGTCCATCAAATCCACTCACAGTCATTTTGTGGTCTCGAGGCTGTGGCAGAAGACCCTGACCCTTGTCCAAGGTTCCACAGAGTGGGACTAAATTTGGAAGCACGTGGTTGAGAGGCAAGCCTATATTTACATAAGAGATAAGACTCTCATTCCCGTTGGCAAACGACCCAGTTCAATAAGTAGGAAAGGAGTGGGATGTAATTCCATTTGCTGCACCAAGTGTAAGCTATGGACGCATAAGGGATGCAGTGGAAGTGCAGGTAGGTTAACAGATGAGGTTGTTTTTGCGTGTGGCAGATGCGCAGGAACAGTAAGTACGAAGAGCACGATGGACTTAAGCTCTCTCAAAATCTCAGCAGGATCTCTTGACGTAGTTGATAGTTTCTGTTATTTAGGTGACCAAATTAGTAACAGTGGTGGATGCTCTGAAAGTATTGTCTGTAGAATAAGAATAAGGTGGATAAAGTCCAGAGAAGTAGTACCTCTGTTGGTAGCAAAATGACCCTCTCGCAGAATGAAAAGTAGATTGTATGATGCTTGTGTGAGAACAGCTATGTTACATTGTAGTGAGACATGGGCACTGACGGCGGAGGACATGCATAGGCTCGAGAGGAATGAAGGTAGTATGCTTCATTGGATTTGCAACATCAGTGCGCATGACCGACAAAGCAAAATTGTGTTGAGAGGAGAAAAATTGGGCGTAAGAGGGATTAAATTTGCCATGTAGGAGATAAAAATGCACTGGTTTGGACATGTGATGAGTATGAGTAAAGACAGATGTATACAGCAGTGGTTGGTACTTGTGGAAGAGGGAGACTTAAGAGGACATGGAATGAAGTGGTGAGGACCGACCTTAGGATGTGCGGGCTCAAGGAGGAAATGACAGTGGACGGAGATGTTTGGCGATATGAGGTTCTAGAGAAGACCCAGCCACATTTAACAACACACTTTTCACCCACTCTACCACAAGAAATCAAACTACAACTCCTCTTCTAATTGCATCTTTCTCTTCCTCACACATTTCCTCTTCATAAATTAAGATTGCTTTCCTATCCCCTTTCTTGCCCTCACTGCCCTGCTCACTGTACTCCCCACACCCCCAAAGCTCACTCCCTATTTATCTAACCAGGTTCTACGCTCATATTCTTGTTACTTGAGTATGCCCAAACATAACACCATCTCTCTTCTACTCTCTCTTAAAATGTTGCTGTTTCCTCTCTCTCTCTCTCTCGCTCTCTCTCTCTCTTTCTCTCTCTCTTTCTCTCTCTCTCTCTCTCTCTCTCTCTCTCTTTCACTTGGTCTCTCTCTTTCACTTGGTCTCTCTCTTTCACTTGGTCTCTCTCTTTCACTTGGTCTCTCTCTTTCACTTGGTCTCTCTCTTTCACTTGGTCTCTCTCTTTCACTTGGTCTCTCTCTCTCACTTGGTCTCTCTCTCTCACTTGGTCTCTTTCTTTCACTTGGTCTCTCTCTCTCTCTCTCTCTCTTTCAATATATATATATATGTATATATATATCTTTCTCTTCTCTTGTTTTTCCTGTGACTAGATAACCAAGTATCTCCTTTCCATCAGTACACTTGTTTCTGGTCTCATCTTGTACCTCTCTCTCTCTATCACTGGGTCACCATGTACCTCCTCTACAGCAAGACCCCCTTTTCTGCCCCTCTATTTCTCTGTTACACTCTAACCGTTAGTCATCTGATACTGGATCACCTCTTCCAATGCCCCCTCCGTTATAGCAAGACACCTGTTTCTGCCTCTGTTTCGTTCACCCTCTAACCTTTCATCCTCTGACACAAGTTCCCCTCCTCAAATGCCCCTGCCCCTCTCATAATTCCTTGTCTTATGAGTTATTTGGTTACCCTGCCAATGTTCGTGAAACGTTAAAAGCACCCAGTCTACACTGTAATGTGGTTTGCGTTTGGAAGGGCATCCAACTGTAAAAATCATGCCAAAACTAACTTCCACTGCGCTAGTGCCATGTAAAAGGCACTGAATCCACTCTGTAAAGTGGTTGGTGTCCGGAAGAGCATCCAGCCATAAAATCCCTTCCAAAACAGACGCACTAGTATAGGGTAGTTTTTCTATCTGTCCGGCTCATGTCATCCGTCCTCCTCATGCATGCATTAAAGATGGACGTTAAACGATGATAATGATGATGATAATATATGTGTTTGTGTATACACAAACACACACACACACACATATACATAATAAATAAATGAGGATGCAAAATAGCACCTACAGTTGCTAGAAATGAGAGCTAATATATATATATATATATATATATATATATATATATATATATATATATATATATATATATATATATATATAGTTTTAGGGAAAATAACCAAGTTTCAAGAACTCATCGATGGAAATCCACTATCACATATAGAAAAATTCATAATTAAAAGCACAATAAATGAGTATAATATAAAGTAAAGTAAATATCATAAGATAAATATTTATTTTTTATTTATTTTATTATATTTATCTTATGATATTTACTTTACTTTATATTATACTCATTTATTGTGCTTTTAATTATTAATTTTTCTATATGTGATAGTGGATTTTCATCGATGAGTTCTTGAAACTTGGTTATTTTCCCTAAACTATATATTTTATATATATTTTATCTATAAAGCTCAATTTAATTTTAATTTTTTATAAATTGATTTTAATTGAGTTTTTACCTGTAATTTTGGATTTTGTCCCTAATATTATTATATATATATATATATATATATATATATATATATATATATATGAAAGAAGGTTTGAAAATGCAGTTTTAAAGATGTTTATTCACTTGACTGGTTTCACCTTTTTAGAAAAAAGATTGTCAAAGGTAAAATGTAAAGCTTTCTTTGAGCTTTGTTGTGTTAAGTACTGGTTGTCACAGAAGTGTTAAAATACAGATATACATTCTTTGATAATGATAAGAAAATGTTAAAAACAGTTTACAAGAAAGTATTTAAGAAAGTAATCAGAACGGGACTCCAAAATGCATTTTGAGTTCAATAAAAATCATGTTTGTTTGGTGGTATATATATATATATATATACACAGATGGAGATATAAGATTTAAGAATTTACAAAAAATTTATAAATACACACACACACACACACACACACACACACACACACACACATACACACACACACACACATATATATATATATATAATACAAAATGGGACAAGAACGCAAAACATCCAGACAGTTTGGTGATACAAGAAAGGGACAACAAAACAGCCAGACAGATAATACAAACAAAACAAGGACGGGTCATTCGGAGCTTTCTGTCCTCAGTCGACTTCCAGATTATCTTTGCAATTTCGGCTGGTTATACTCGAGATTGCCCCAATCTGGTGAGCCCCACCCACGGAAAAACTAAGCTAAGAGCACCAGCAATGAAGAGCACTGGTAGACCTGGTCGGCTCTATGCATGATGACACCTCTGGGCCCACTAACTTGGAATGACCTCAGCCACATCAGGCAAGAGCATGAAACCAAGCTAAGCCATTTCTTATTGCAGTAAGTTGTCGGCTGTCTATCTATCTATATGTGCGTGTGTGTGTGTGTGGAATGATGTTCAACATCTGGTCTAACACTCGATCAACTACGATTGCAAAGACAGTATTATACGTAGTGTAATATGCAGGCCGCCAATAGACCAGTTACTGCGGTATTTGTATCAAGAGGAATACCGCACTTATTGACCCTTTTAACGGTTTAAAATAAACTGAGTATGGTGCAAAGATGGCTGTTTTTATTCAATACCGGTTCAATTGTATCTAACGGATGCACACACACACTCGCCCACAGACACACACACAAACACATACACACACATATGCATATGTAAGTTTGTGCGTCTATGTGTGTGTATGTGTGTATGTGTGTGTGTGTGTGTGTGTGTGTGTGTGTGTGTGTGTGTGTGTGTGTGTGATAGACTATCTCCCTCGAGAAGAACATAGGGACACACGAAATAAATGCTGCCTTTGACAAGAAACCTTTCACAATCTCCTTTGAATGTGTTGCTTTGGTTATATCCCCTCCAGGGTTTCGCTAAAAATAAAGTAAAAATAAACAATGCTGTTACGAGACAATTAACACCGATAATTAATGAGAAGCACGTGCAGGATTTGCCTCTATTCTCTTCTAAAAATTATCTAGCCTGAACAACTGAGGAACATTTTGTCACATGACATACAGAGAAGAGAGCACGTAACGAAAGGGACAAAATTCAAGCAAAAGTCCGCGGCATATCTGCAGGTTCATTACCGATGAGGTGGCCATATAGAACAACTGAACACTTTACTTATAGCATTCAGTACCTGTCTAAGTGCCTACGTGTCTTAGCTATCTATCTATCTATCTATCTATCTATCTATCTATCTATCTATCTATCTATCAAATTATCTATCCGTATGTCTGTCTAACAATCTGCGTAGCTTTCTGTTTATCTCCTTTCCTCTCCACCTAAGCGTACAAGGATGGCTGCTCTGCATTGACAAGGGGCAACTCCCTGAAACTAGTCTGCAGATGCCAAACCAGCAAGGGGAAACTGCTGACCTCCCCTGCTCGAAGGTTATAAAGGACACAGGTTTCGTGTGTCACATAGCTAGCTAGAGGCGATGGCTTCTTGGAGCTAATTCACGGCAGCTTTCGTCCTAATTTTGGGACTGCCATGTTGGCTTGGCGATAACTATTAATTTCCAGTACCGCTGCCGTAGTCTCCTTTAGAGAGACTTAGAAATATTAATAACTCTATATATATACATATATATATATATATATATATATATATATATATATATATATATATATATATATATATATATATATATATATTTATATCTATATATATAATATATATATATACACATACAATTGCAGCCCGGAAGCGATTTAAAAACATACAAAGACCGTTCGATTCACTTCAACATTTAAACCACGACCTGTTCACTGACAAAATTCCGTGCTGCACGGAATTTTTGTCAGTCTCAAAGTGACGAAAATATTTTAGCAAATTAAATTTAAATGTTGAAGTGAATCTAACGGTTTTTGAGTGTTTTTAAATGGCT
>NC_142928.1:7299935-7352435 GCF_046866305.1 Octopus bimaculoides | reverse complement strand
GACGTAGAGCACCTTACATCTAGACGGCAACCGGTTCAAACTGGTAATGGCCGGCTAGGCTTCAGTACTTACTGAGTTTTGGCTCTTTTGAGTTACGAGCGGCGACACTGGGGTTTGCGGCAGATGACGCGAGATTAGAGCCAGAGAACATTTCGCTGCACGTCGCGTCCCAGCCTAGGGATTTGCCTCCCTCGAGTGGGAAGAGGGTTATCACGCTGAGGCGCTTACCGTTCTCGCAGTCGAGACCTGCTGTCTCAAGCTGAGACGGGAGCCAGCCGTGCCGAGGCCCGTTCTGATGAAGTCATTCGGGTGGCGAATCGGGTGACGGCTGCTCTAAAACTAGAGGATAAACGATGCGTGCAGAATTCGTCTGCTACCTCTCCGCACACTCGGAGACCGAGGCGTTAGACCTACCCGATATGGATGCACTGGTCATCTGGAAGAGTACAGGTAGATGCAGAAGGCAACGAACTTATCCATGTGCCGCTATTTGGCTGCGACACAGAACGGAGGGAGGCAAGGCCATGCTTCTCAAAAGAGGATATATGTACAAGTAGTTGGAGATGAATGTTCCGGAATCGAACTCGAATTCAGAGTTTTGAACAGACCTTAGTATCTACACGTTCATGCATCTTTGCCAAATTCTAAGTACGATATTTGGTAATTCCAGTTTGCATTTCATCGTTTTTCTGTTCCTGTGTTCGCTGACTATTATCAAAATATCGTTTTTTAAAAAATATCTTGTTGGGGTTTCCATTTTTGTTTTCGATATATTTTTTGATGTCGTTTCAAGAGGCATCTATCGCCCATCTTTCTAAATTTCATAGATGTCCGCCAGTCTCAATGCAACGACTATTTCGTCTAGTTAAGGCAGCGAGCTGTTTAGCGGTATTTGAAACGAATTTATATTTCACTTGTTTCTGTTATTCCACTACGACCATGCTGCGACACTTCTTTGAAGAAATTTAGTCGAACAAATCGACCCAAAGACTTATTTTCTTCGCAGCATGGTAGTTATTCTATCGAACGAGTTTGCCAAACTGCTACGTTACGGGGTCATAAATTCAACAAAACGAATTGTCATTAGACAGATAGATGAATTTACAGGTAGACAAACAGGCAGCTAGACCGAGAGACAGGCAGTAGATAGATAGATAGATAGATAGATAGATAAAGTGATAGACAGAGAGAGAGAGAGAGAGAGAGAGAGAGAGAGAGAGAGAGAGAGAGAGAGAGAGAGAGAGAGAGAGAGAGAGAGAGAGAGAGAGAGTTAATAAAACAGACAGGTAGATAAGTAGATAGAGAAGATAATGTAAAATAAAAGACAGAAAAAATTAAAAAAGAAAGTAAAAGGAAAGAAGTAGAATGAGAGAACCCGAGAGAAGTTGGAATGATTTTGGAAAAGAAAATATCAGAAATGAAATAATGAAGGAAAGAGAAATAATTGCTCAAATTAGAATATGAAATAAGTATAGGTTCATGTGTGGCTGTGTGTTATGTTTGCTTCTCAACCACATGGTTCCGGGTTCAGGCCCACCTTGGGGAAGTGTCTTGGTCAAGTGTCTTAATCAAATGTCATGTGTGTGTATATATATAGAATGTGTGTGTGTGTGTGTGTGTGTGTGTGTGTGTGTGTGTGTGCTTGCGCACGTGTGTGTGTCTGTGTGTGACTCTGTATGTGTATATGTATGTATGTACGTATGTATGTATGTATGTATGAATGTATGTTATTTTGTGTATATGTTGTCCCCCACCACTGCATGACAATTGGCGTTGGTTTGGCAAAGCGAACATATAGAATAAGTGCCAGGCCGACAAATAAGTTCTGGGGTTGATTCGTTCGACTGAAATTCTTGAAGGCGGTGCTCCATTATGGCCTCGTTCTTATGATGGAAACAAGTAAAAGAGAGAAAAGAGAGAAAATTATTGACGTAGTTATGGATGCAATGGAAAGAGAAAGTTTATGAGGAGAAAAATGTACGGCTGTATGTGAGGGAGAGTGGAGGGAAGTTGGAAGAGAGCGGTGCAGACGTGTTTGTCAGAGGGTTTGTACACCTGGTGACAGGTATAAAGAGGAATGGTGTAGGTGTGTGATAGTCGGAGTGTATGCACGCGTATAGGTGTGTGTGTATATATATATATGTATGTGTGTGTCAGTAGGTGGGGACAGAGAGAGAGAGAGAGAGATGGAGTGAGTGAGTGAGTGAGTGAGAGAGTGAGTGAGTGAGTGAGTGAGAGAGAGAGAGAGAGAGAGAGAAGGGCGAATTCCCCGTGAATATGAGAGAGAATAGGATTGAACGTAATGAGTGCAACGTGTCGAGATAGTGTAACCGATGATTATAGACAAAGAATGAGCTGGACGCAGAGACAATATGAATATATATTCAAACTCTATGGATAATTATCTGTATATTTATATACATAACAATAAGCCATTAGTGTTTTCATGGAAAAGTACAAGTTAATAGTTTTCATATTCCAGAACATTCTTACTATACATCCACGACCATCGTCTCGTGCACGCCCAGAGAAATAACCGCAGTACAGAATTCTTCAAACGATATTTTACCATTTCCACCAGTATCTGCATAAATCATTGTTTTATCCACAATTTGTTGAAGTTGTACATCTTCTAGATTCGAGCCAACCATTATTTTCAGGGCATGGAAAAGATCGCTATTGGAAATAAATCCGTCTTTATCTATATCATAGATATTAAATGCAAATCTCAATTTGGTCTCTTTATCTCCTCTAACACTGAACTGAGAAAGGCCGTTAATGAATTCATTGAAATTTATTTCCCCATTTCCATCTGCGTCAAATACATCGATTACTCTTTGAATTAAGGGATTCATTTGCGACTGTGGGAAAACCGAAAGTTCATCGACACTCAATGAACCTGATTTATCCACATCCAACTTTCGAAATTTTTTCCCCAATCTTTTGATTTCATCAGCATCAAAATTAGAGCAAAGATCTGATGAGCTTGCATTCCCCATCTTGGAAGGGAAATGCTTGTAGCTGTTGTACGGGAGGAACTGAAGCTTGTTACTGATCGTCGTCGTCTTGTCTTTTGTCCAAATATAGTTTTTCCAAAACAGCAGCGTTTCCAAACGATTTAATCGTAATCCTTTAGTACAATCGCTCGAACAATAACAACAAAGAAATAATGCACGCGGAAACGGTGACACTTGATGCTGCTACGCTCACTGTGCTGTGTGTTAGGTATATATATATATATCCGGAAAGAGAGATAGAGAGAAAGCCAGAGTTAGAGGATAGAAAGAAAGAAACAGAAGCAGACAGAAAAAGAGACAAATATTAACTTTATTTCAATTGTCGATTTAAAAAGATAAAAAGAAAGAAAAAAAAGGAAAAAGAAAAATTAGAGAAACAAGGGAGAAACCAACGAAGGTTGGAGTGGGAGGGGTGAGAGGCCACACATTCTAGAAGAAGAGGGGCGCTCAGCTGCGCTCCGAGGAAGTGACCGCGGAGAATAACCAGTGACACTCGCCCCAGTGACCATTTTATTTTGCCGGGTCTCATTTTTTATTTAAGGGGCCGCCGCTATTCCTATTTTGCGGAAGAAATCGGTAGTACGGAGACCTAGAGCACCTGACATCTAGACGGCAACCGGTTCAAACTGGTAATGGCCGGCTAGGCTTCTGTACTTACTGATCTTTGGCTCTTTCGAGTTACGGGCGTCGGCACTGGGGTTTGCGGCAGATGACGCGTGATTAGAGCCCAGAGAACATTTCGGTGTACCAAGGCCTCTTCTGATGATGTCATTCAGGGCGGCGAATCGCTCTAAGGCTAGAGGATAAACGATGTGGGCTGAATTCGTCTGCTACTCCTCCGCAGCGACATTTGCACGGCTTGCACACGCAGAGACCGGAGCGTTGGGCCACTCCCATACGGATGCACTCGCTATCCAGTAGGGTACAGGTAAATGTGGAAGGCACCGAATTGAGCCATGCCCGCTATTTGGCTGCGAGGCAAAACAGACGGAGTCAAGGTTGAGCTATTCAAGAGATGATTTTAGTTGCTCGAGGGCAGAGTTGTACCAGATATCGCCATAGTTGCGCTGGACATCCATATGCTGGGAGACGGTGACGCCAATATCGAGCCACTCGGCAACGGCTGATTCGGGTACCTGGACCACATGAGATTCGGCTTAGCTGTGGAGTATTTCGTGAAGGAGGGTGTGGATGGAGTAGACCGTGAAGAGATAAGCCGGCAGAGTCAGTTCCAGTTCAGATTGCAGAACACGGCCAACGAATCGAATGTGCAGTTCGTTCTGTTGGCAGCCGGCGCTGTGAAAACTGTTCGGCACAGAGACGGACGGTGTAATAGAAATCATTATCTGGGGTCTCTGTCTGGGGAAGCGGCGCATTGCACAGCGACAAAAGGAATCTTGGCAGAGGAAAGCAATTCCTCAAGAGGCAGAGTTCCAGATGGGCGTCAATGTGACGCAATCTCTCAGTCATACTGAACAAGTCAGCTACCTTGCCCCCAGGCACTCCGAAAAGGCTTTCGCGAGGATTAGGGTGCTAAGGATACAGACAGGGTGTTTAGGTGTCAGCTGAGGCCCCGTCAAGATTGATTGGAAACTGCGTATGACGTCTCGAAATCCAGCCTCGCTATCGCTCATATTGAGCACCTCGGAATTCGATGGGTTCATCTCGAACCCACGAAGCTTTATGGATGGAATAACCTGCTGGATTTTCATTCTTGAATTTTCATTCCTGCATATTCTCTAGATATTATACGAAGGACTATTGAGTGTGTGATTTGTAGGAAGTAATACTTAAGCCTGGTCAGACATCGAAGAGGCCTCGAGAATGAACCCCTTGTAAATTATGACACAGCAGAACATATGCTACCCGTGAAAAGATTGATTGCCGTTCAGTTGGAAGATTAAGAAGAGAAGTCTAAAGACTTTATACTGCGGCACCGGATCCTTCTGCCAGCCAGCACAACTGTGCATTATGCAATAAAATGTGTAAATCTTTGGCGGGGCTCAAGAGTCATATAAGGGCCTCAAATTGCAATGTCAAAGTCTCATTTCAATGATTCTTTCTAGCTTTACTCGAGTACGAGAAAGCACCCACTATATATATATATATATATACCTCTGTGCTTGGCTTTCGTTGACATGGAGAAAGCCTTTGACAGGGTCCCCAAATCCCTTATCTGGGGATCAATGTGGGAACTAGGGATAGAAGAATGGTTAGTGAGAGCTGTGCAAGCTATGTACAGAGACGCTGTCAGTAACGCGAGGGCTGGCAACGAATACAGCGTAGAATTCCGGCTAGAGGTAGGGGTCCACCAAGATTCTGTCCTCAGCCCCCTTCTATTTATCATAGTCCTCCTGGCGATAACAGAGAAATTCAAGACAGGATGTCCCTGGGAGCTCCTCTATGCTGATTAGCTTGCACTAGTTGCTGAGTCACTATCAGAACTAGAGGAGAAGTTTCAGGTGTGGAAGCAAGGACTAGAATCGAAGGGCCTTAGAGTCAACCTAGCTAAAACCAAAGTCTTAATAAGTAGGAAGGTAGAAAAGCACAAACCCCTTCAGGTAGATGGCCCTGCTCGATCTGTAGAAAAGGCGTACGTAGAAACTCAATAAGAGGTACCCAGTGCAAGCTATGGACACATAAGAGGTGCAGCAATATCACAGGAAGGTTAACTAGGAAGTTAGTTTTTGTATGTAGCAGATGTTCAGGAGCAATAAACACTGAAAATATGCAGAAAACAACTTCTGTCACATTCCAGGGAGAAAAACTAGACGTAGTTGATAGCTTCCGCTATCTAGGTGACCAAGTTAGTAGTGGGGAAGGGTGCGCTGAAAGTGTAGCTGCTAGAATAAGAATAGCCTGGGCAAAGTTCAGAGAGCTCTTACCTCCAATGGTGACAAAGGGCCTCTCTCTCAGATTAAAAGGCAGACTGTATGACACATGTGTACGAACAGGTATGCTACATGGCAGTGAAACATGGGCCGTGACTGCTGAGGACATGCATAAGCTCGCAAGGAATGAAGCCAGTATGCTCCGATGGATGTGTGATGTGAGTGTGCATACTCGACAGAGTGTAAGTATCTTGAGAGAAAAGTTGAAGCTAGGAAGCATCAGTTGTGGTGTGCAAGTGAGACGATTGCGCTGGTATGGTCATGTGGCGAGAATGGATGAGGATAACTGTGTGAAAAAGTGCCACTCCCTAGCGGTTGAGGGAACCTGTAGAAGAAGCAGGCCCAGGAAGACCTGGGATGAGGTGGTGAAGCACGACCTCTGAACATTAAGCCTCACCGAGGCAATGACTTCTGACCGAGACCTTTGGAAATATGCTGCGCGAGAAGACCCTTCAAGCCAAGTGAGACCAAAATCCAAGGCCTCTGCCAGGGATGTAGTTAGCCCACTTATGCGTACCTTTCCTTCATTGAACACTAAACTCCACTTGCGAAGACCTGTTGAGGCAAGTGAAATCGAAATCGAACTAAATTCGTCGACTGGCCCCCATGCTAACGTCTCCTTCATTGGACACTAAACTCGACTTGCAAAGACCTGTTGGGGCAAGCGAAAGCAAAATCGTGATGGCACCTGTATCAGTGGAGCGCTAAGAGCACCGTTCGAGCGTGATCATTACCAACGTCGCCTGGCACTTGTGCCAGTGGCACGTGAAAAGTCATTCGAGCGAGATCGTAGCCAGTGCCGCTGGACTGACTCATGTGCAGGTGGTACGTAAAATACACCAGTTTGAGCGTGGCCGTTGCCAGTACCTTCTGACTGGCCTTCGTGCCGGTGGCACATTAAAGCACCCACTACACTCTCGGAGTGTTTGGCGTTAGGAAGGACATCCAGCTTTAGAAACTCCGCCAAATCAGATTGGAGCTTGGTGTAGCCATCTGGTTCGCCAGTCCTCAGTCAAATCGTCCAACCCATGCTAGCATGGAAAGCGGACGTTAAACGATGCACAAGTAGTTTGAATGGAATGTTCCAGATTCAAACACGAATGGACAGATCTTATCTATTCATTCATGCCAAATTCTATGAATCGACTCCAGTACTTATTTTTTTGTTCAGCCTGATAGTTATTCTATCGTCCCCTTTTGCCAAACCGCCTAATTTAGATTAAAGTTTCATCCTGCTTAATGTCTCTACAGTTATTTCATTAACCTTCTATCTCTTCTTTGATATCAACTTCTTTTTCACATTTCTTAACGTGTTTGAAGACACAAAGAATGTTTTAACGGTTTGGTCCATGTTTTCGAACTGTTTGAATCAATTTTCTTTCACTCTTTACTAATTCCGAAATCTTACGCTACATTATTTATTGGAAGTTTCTAGTTGGACAGCAATTATCCAGCCATCTCCATCCTCGTATTCCGACATTACAAATGCAATTATTTTATTGTCTCATGTTTGTTTTAATGCATTTAGCATTGTGTGTATTAAATGTAAAACTTTGTGTTGAACATCGTGGACATTTAAACTTATCATAATTTAGGATTTGAGTCTATTTTAAGTTTCGGAGGGTCTTTAATATTAGTTTTTTTCTGAGTGGTTTGCACCATTCTGCGTTAACTGCGACATCTCAATTAGTGAGATTAATTACCAATAGGGTAACAAAATTATAGGTTTTACATGAATTATGTAAGTTCGGTAAAAATTCCGATATGAATAAATAGAAAGAGGAGTTAGAGAAATAGATAGATAGATAGATAGATAGATAGATAGATAGATAGATACATACATACATACATTCATACATACATACATGCATGCATAGAGAGAGAGGGGGGAGCTTGAGAGGGAGAGAGAGAGAGGGAGAGAGAGAGAGAGAAAGAGAGAGAGAGAGAGAGAGAGAGAGAGAGAGAGAGAGAGAGAGAGAGAGAGAGAGAGAGAGAGAGAGAGAGAGAGAAGAAGAACATTTTAAACGGGGAAAAATGCATTTTCAAATTACTATTCACTATGAAATATGATGCTGGTGAGATAATTAAGATATGTTTAATTTTCGTTTCTCTAAACATTTTAAGCTCCATTAAAAACTTCATATTGATGAAATTATATTATTTTTGTGAAAGATTTTAATTGCTTACATTGATACGTGCTGCTGCACTTATGGCTTGGAAAGTAATTTCTCTGAAATATTAACATATTTCATCAAATTTTCCGAAGTTTATTTCAAATTTGGAAATTTAGATCTTATGATCATTTTAATTTGAATACATTCTTAGACCCGGAATAAAGATTTATACAACGAAAAGAAGGAACCAATTGATTCTTTGAGACCAAGATGCAATGCTACGTTCTTTGCAGAGCCAGAATATTAATTAGAACACATTGTTAGACCTGGAATAAAGATTTGTACAACGAAAAGAAGGAACCAATTAGTTCTTTGAGACCAAGATGCAATGCTGCATTCTTTGCAGAGCCAGGGGCACGAAGGGCGAAGATGGGCGTAGTGACAATAATCCACGGGTATTTTTTTGCATTTAATACTTATGTCAGAAAACGAACAGTTTAGTAAACAATTGTGGCCATACGTATGACTATGTTCATAGCAACTACAAGAACAGTCTTCGACATTTAGAATTCCAAAATTGTAACAAGCATTATGACCACAATCCCTTAAACTTCTGGTTTTATTGCAGCGTCTGTATGGTTCTTCCCCGTTTATGTTCCCTGCAGGAGCATAATTACAAACATAGAACGTGCCAATATTCGAACAAAGAGAGGCACCACAACCAATTAAAATCGATGTCGCCCACACTAACTGTGTGTATTGTGCTGTATTCTTCGAATGCTTTCTACCATATTTAAAATCCTTGCCTTCAGAACGCCAATAACGTATGACATCATACCATTTGGAAAATTTTGCAGCTATATTTTGACCAACATTATATTTCAAAGGTATACTTCTGTTCAGAATTTCGTCATTTTTCAGCACACAATTATCCGACCATTTCTGTGCTAAATAGGCCAGCTCATAATCCCAGTGCATTCTGAACATATTACAGGATGGTGGTTGAACTTTGACTCGAATAACATTGTGCAAAGCGATTATGATAGACTTCTGCACATCAGTCACAATCAACGATTCCTTCAACTTAGGCGACTTTTCTAAACATGCTGTGTGACCTCCTCTAATCCGAAATTGCTCGGAGCAATATGCTTCCGAAAGGCCGCTATGGGACATCAACAGTAAAATGAAATAACCAAAATATATTGTTGCCAACACCATTTTTATTTTCAAATTTTCCGAAATTTACTTTTTTCAGAAAACATTTCTCTTCTTACTGTAATTTGTGAGATTCCACAGTACCTTCTGCTGTTACGGAATTCCGAAACGAAATATTATTTTAATATTTTCTTACTTGTCTTTCAAGTTTAACTTAAATTTGAACTTGGTGAAATTGGCAACGCTATATTCGGGGTTTGAAGATGGTCACGCGAGATTCATTGCTTCGTGCAAAAGAAATTCTTTACATTGAAGCAAGCAGCGTTCATTTTGCACACATTTGCACCAATTCCTTCATCACCGTTGGATAGAGTCAAGAAAAATAAATTGTGGAGAACTTAGCAATATTTTGATTCCTCGCCTGATTTTTTCTGCAAAGAATTATTAAATCATGCTTATTCAGAGAAACAAATATGCCGTGTGTAAATGAAGGGAATTAATTAGACAAAAGAAAGAAACAAAGAAACGCCGAACGTTAAAAACTGAAAATCTAAGGAACTTACAGGAATTATTCAAAGTCTGGCACAATACAGCTGTTTGCTTCGAAGCTGTTTCACCAAAAGCGAGGTATTTAATTCTATTCAATGATTTCATCAGAAAGGCTACTAAGAGTTGAAACGCCCCAATGCATTCATATTCACTAGCCCCACCACCACTAGCACCACCACAACTACTACTAACACCGCCGCCTCCACCACTTTTTAGTCTACATCTTTCTTAGTTAGACCTTGTCTACTGAGAAATTTTAGCCTCAGCTACAACATTCGTGTTGGGACCATCACTGATACTCTTTCTATCAAACCGGAAAAAAATGAAAGGCAAAGTCGACCTCTTTCATCCTTCCGGGATCAATAAAAGAAACAGCATCAGTAGAGCCTTGAGGTCGATATGAAAGAGTGTCTCCACTCCCTCAAAGTTTCAAGCCCTGCACCTATTGTAGAAAGGATCATTATCTGCGTCTTACTTTTTAGATCTCTCCATTTTACTTGCTCCGGTTCATTCTGTAAGAACGAACAGCAACTTGCAGTCAAAGGTCGCACAGACTCTATTTCCAAGAAACCTAACACCCGAGAATCAATCTCAAGAGCCTAGCTGTCCCCAATTCAGCTGTTTTCTGAGCATGTTCTACCCTCATGTGTTCTGATGGGCTTCCTTTCACCATTAATGATTCTGCTCAAAAAATAACATTCCATGACAACTGTATTCATCGCCTTAATCCATTCTGCTCTGGCAGCCTAATAATAACGATCGAGCATGTGCTGCTCCCCAACAGGGCGAGAGTGCGTCATCTGAAATTCCGCCGTCATTTACGCCATGATTTCTTCAATGCTTTCATCCACTGATCTCATACAGAGGAAAATGGGAATAAGGTGTCAGAACCACCAGTATTTTTTTTATCAAGACACCATCTTTGGAGGAGTTTGTCCCAAACGACTCAGAGGGTCTCTTCCACACTTAAAAGTTTGAGCTATCCTGCGCTGGGCACAGTAGACTCAGCTCCGCAGCTAGTGAGATGTATGTATATATATATATATATATATATATATATATATATATATATATATATACATATATGTATGTGTGTGTGTGTGTGTGTGTGTGTGTGTGTGTGTGTATAAATGTGTGCGTGTATTTTTATTTATATTTAGTAGACGCAACAAAGTGACTCAAAAGCCGAGAGTTGGCACGTCTCAAACTTACCTGTTTGATAAGTGCCAACGCGCGAAACTCTCGGCCCTTGAGTCACTCTGTTCCTTCTGCTAAATATTAATAGAAATATACATATACACATATTTTGAGTTATATTTTCCCTGTTTGCATCACTATATCTATATGTATACATATATATATGTATAAATTAATATTTAAGTATTGGCTATATTCCTAGTATTACGCCGATAAAGCACCCTCAATGTTTATGGCTATCTGATGTCAACAACGATATTTACATAAATCGTCGCTGAATCTAGCTCAGAAATTCGCCAGTTAACGTTGAGTATAAAACAAATGATAGAGACGGAAAATGGAATACACAGGAAACTTTATTACACACAACGATCGTTTCGTCACATACGACAGCGATACTCCGCGAGGGATCGATGCACGGTGGGTCGAAACGTTCGTTGATTTTTTCCTTCATTGCTTTTTCGTTGTGTTTCCAAGGAAAAAATCACAAAGCTCAAAGAATTGGAATAAATATTCCTATTTTAACTGACAGAAAAATGAATTTAATTTGGCCCCCATCGTAAGATTCTCTTATAGAGTAGAATGCTAAATTACATATGTAGTTACCGACTTAATGTCGAAACTATTGTGACATCCATGTTAACTAGCTGATGGTGAGATGTATATTGTCTGATGTTATTGTTTGTTAGTTTTGTGTGTGTGTGTGTGAGAGAGAGAGAGAGAGAGAGAGAGATAGATAGAGAGAGAGAGAGAGAGAGAGAGAGAGAGAGAGAGAGAGAGAGAGAGAGAGAGAGAGAGAGTGTGTGTGTGTGTGTGTGTGTGTGTGTTTTGTTGACTGTGAACCTTTGTATCTTAGGCTCTAGTGGTTTCGGAGTTGGCTTTCATTGAGATTCTGTCTTTTGGATGTTCACCTTTTTGTAGGGAGTTCTTTCATTGACTTTCTAATTTTGTTCAGGGTTAGGGTCAGAGTCAGGTAGTTTATGGAGGATTTCTTGCTGATATATTTGCCAGTCGCTATTTAGTTTCATTCACTACAGCTTGGTAAATAGCTATTATCTTGACTTGGGCTTCCAGCTCCTTGATAGAGTCATGGTGGGACCGCACAGATTTACAGCCTGCTTTGGGTATTTTCAATCACGGACTCATCTATCTCCAGGTCTTGCCTCAACCCTCGAAATAGCAGGGAGAACGACAATGACAAATCCGGGAACAGTATCGATATTTTATCATCGTGCACTCAACGATGACATACAAACCTGACCTCGTCAGGTTTTATATTCATTGTGTAAAGATCCGAAATGATTACTGAAAAGTAACCTATCTGTCGCTCTAAGAAGTCTACCGACTGATCACCAGAAATAAGGATATTTTAAGGAAATGAATAGCTTTATGATGAAGCTTTCACTCGAAACGCTTCATCAAGCATGTTCCAAACAGAACAGTTCTAGGGAGAAAAAAACTTATGGTAAACATAATGAAAATATTTGAGTAGAATTCTCTGTATTTGATTGTTATTCGATTATAATGTATCATTGGTTTATTGTAAATTCATAAAATAACGTTAGATGTAAAATCGCCTTCGAACTAAATGGGATATAAAATACTGAAACTCTGTGGATAAATCAATGCATCAAACATTATTATCCTATTATTTCTGTTAACTCAATATTTTTCACTCAAGAATTAGTGTTTCGAAGAATGCAACGATTCTCAACCAAACACAACATCCAACGTTTACTGGATGACACTTTTCATACTCTCCATTTCGCATATTGGGTAAATCCAATTAAAACAACAGCAGACTATTTCAATTGATAGATTAGAAACCGCCATCTTAATTTCTTTTCATGAAAATATTAAAGGAGATGAAAGACATAACTAAATTATATGGCACCTTGGAGCATCATCATTAGGCAATGTTTTCCCTTCCAAAAAAGCTCAACTTCTTAATTTATTCAATTACGGAAAGTGTCTTTGAATTACAAATATTGTAACTTCATTAAATATCTTATTTCTGAAAACAAATATCACTTTTCGAAATACACAGTCTCCTACATAACGTCCCACTTGATATTTGTCACCCTTCTCTGAAGTCATAATGACGTCAAGGGAGCTTTTACCATCACTTGTAGAGACGGTTGAAGCCTCAAAGTTCAATATAGAATGGATGAGTAAGAGAGAAACGGGATAATTCGTACATAAGTGCAGAGAGGAAAAATATGAATTTGTAGTAATGTACTCTGTTCACAATTGTGTGGTGAATAAAATTCATCTTGGCTTGACTTCGCTCGCGATGATTTATAAGGGAAATCCAAGTTTGTTGCTGGTTTGCTCTTGCCTGACGAGTCCAATTTGGAACAAATACGAATGTAGAGGCCACATGGGAAAGAGGGATGATTAGTGCTGTTTTTCTGCCTTTCTCTGTTGTCTGCAAGGATGGTTCTGCAGGTGTCTTCAAAGGTGGCTTTTGGCTTGTGGACAGTGAGATGTCAGTGGCAAGACCAGACCATTGGTCTTGATGATAAATGTGACAGGAACCAAGGGATTTCTTTAGGGAGTCTTTGTACCTCTTCTTTGTTGTTCCTGTACTACAATGACCAGAGGACAGTTCGTCGTACAGCGTGATCTCGAGATGTCGATGATCCTTCATTCTGGTGGCATGTTTTATCCAATGTAGCTGTGTCTTCAGCAGAGTTGCTTTAATGCTGGTTGACCTTTACCCGATTTACGACCTGGATGTTAGTGACAAAGCCATTCCAGTGGATGCCAAAAGTCACATCCAGTGAATGATGTGAAGGCAGTGGTGATGAAATTGCTCAAGGAGTAGTAATAGATGGTGCCAAGAGTTGACACTCGACTCAGAATATCATTAATGTTATAAGCAATGCATGCATGAATTATGGAAGTGTGAGTTTATTAAGGTGTAGTCATAGCAACAATATCATTAGCTATTGCACAACAGATGTTTAATATCTCTGTAATCTTAACATTAGAGTTCTTTTCTTAACGATGCTTGTGGCCAGTCTTGAAAATCTTGTTTATTTATTGGTAGTGAAGGTAACGAGAGAATTGAAAATTTTATTGAGACAAAAGATATTGAAAACATTCGTTTGCAACTGTAATTACATGTAGATAAGATTCTCTGGCTTAGGCATTTACCATAATCTGAGCTTTCACCAAAATAAATTTGTATCAACGCTGTCAAAATGTCTGTCATGACCCCAAATGTATCGCTTGAATTTGCTACAACTAATAAAATTAACCTGTACTGAAACACGTTACCCCAATGCCTGGTCTAAATTTTTTCGCAACAAATATACAAGAAACTGAACTGCTGAAAACGGTTTCCTTGTCAATGACAACGATTTCTGTGTTTAATTGGTCACCCCATCGTCATGGCGGCCGTATTTCCAAAGTGTGTCTATGCCTACAACAGCAGGATTAATAAATATGTAAATTGGTCAATCCTGTAGTATTACGCCGCTAAATTTTGAGGGTATTTAAGCAATGTGTTCGTAGATAGTTAATGAGTTGGCTGTATTCCTGAAAAAGGAACATGAGATCTTGAAATATGTCAAAATACCCATTATCCAGTTTTTGTAGCTTCAACTTCAATGTTCACAAAGAGGCATTCGTATACGAAACATCTTACTTTTCAATGCTGGCTCTGAATCTGTAGGGATAAACTGAAAGGTGACAGATCTCGTACTGCTAACACAAAAAGTAAAAGACAGTGTAGCCTAATAAGCCCTCAATGTACTTGGTCGTATAAGGAATGTTGTTTACATAAGTATGACATCACGTTATGCCTTGATACGACAACCATTCAGGTTTACATTAAATTCACTAACCACAACGGTGCATACTTAATAGGCACGTGACTGTATCGTCGTTAGTTACTTCCAAATGTAAAATAAATTTGACGTTGTGTGATGGGATTTGAGACGGATATATAGATCTGATATAATTGCTTTAACTCTTTATATTCACGGAAATAAATTGTAAGTTATAATCTCGCATTATAACAGATTACTGTAAATCCCTAATTTGATGTATAAATTGCAATGCAAATTGATATTAGTTTCCTTTAAGGAATATGTCTGTAATTATCTCCCTTCTGACAAATCCTTGTCACAAATCCAGATAATTGGTTGGAGTAATTTTCTTTCTTTCTTCGCCCCTACCCATTATCGATATCCTCTACACAAACAATTTTTTCGATTAACAAAGTAAGTTTCATGTCACGTGAACAACTTGCCAGAATACCGATCGCCTGAAATACAGTTGATACTTAATATTTATTATATAACATTTCTGTTTCTTCTTTATAGGTTTCAATTATTTTATGGATTACGGAAGAGTAGAACATGAATGTCATTGCTGACATATAAAATGGAACGATATCAATTCCTCACCAATTCCACACAAACTGCAGAGTGAAAGACCATCTTACATGAACAAAATTATGTATATTAATATTAGTACTTGTAGAATGGAAAAGAAGCCAAGATTAATATCCCTCGAAGAGAAATTGATGCCACATTCATGGCACAACCAAGGACATTTAAATTTTGTCTCTATATTTGCACATAGTGATATGTTTACTGTTGTGCAAGGGTCAATTGGATCAGGATATGAACAGTTCAGGTAGCAACGGGGGCCAGTTATATGAAAATGGTGTAAACATATACACGAACAGTTACTATGATACAGGTGACCACCATTGTAACAAATCTCTTTTCCACAATCAGTCGTTTTATATGGTCCGTAACATATTTTATAAACAGGGGCTTCTGTATCATACACGGGGGCGTAGTTGCAAACATGTAGCAGCCCTATATTGGAACATACTGACGCTGCACATCCAAGGAGGAGAGTGGTGCTACGAACCATATTTCTATATGAATCTGCAAGACCTTCGTATAGATCAGTATAATTAAATGACTCTATTTCGGCATGCGACGCGTTCACCACTGAACCCCAAGGAACGTATGCTAAGCCACTATTTTGCACTAAACTATATTTGCCGGGTACATTAATTAATATTATCTCTCTCACTTTTCTGATATTCACAATTGTTTGTCCATTTCTGTGCAAGAAAAGCAAGTTCCACATTACATTTCAATTGAAACATAGCACAGGCTCCAGGTTTAATATCTTCCCGATATTTGTTATGCAAAAACAGAATCAATTTCTTATCAAATTTATCTACTTCCACTGATTCCATCAAGTTTGGCGACGGTGGTAGACATGCCGTATGGTCGGAGTTCTGTTTACAGTTACTAGGGCAGTGAGGAAATTCTTCGCACAAACCCATCACAAACTGTAATACACTGTAATAATAGCTGCAATAAACTGTAAATCTATCCACATTAAATGCATAATTTCTCCAAAATTGCCGATTCTTTTACTTGCAGAATATACTGCAATGTTCTTTAGAAGCAGAATATTTCCCATAATAGCTTTAATAAAATTCCATATCCTTTTGCTGTTCATTAGAAATAATGATATTAAAATGGTTATTGTTATTAGAGTGTTTTAAATTTAAAATGTCAAGCAAAATCTTTTAAATGCACTCACGTAATCCTGTAATCCAGAGTTGGTCACTTAGCTATATCCGTTATAGATTCCATTCTACAGGTATCGAATAATTTAGAAAGCTTGAATGATGTTGAAATGTCCTCTGATTATAATGTGGATGTGTTTCACAAAATGTTGTATCATTAGCCATCAACCACGTGCTCTTCTTTTATCGCGGCGTCGGCACCCCAAAACTGTAATTTCCTCCGTGTTGAGCAGTTTGCACGTATCATTCAAGCCTATATTTCTGGTCTCTTCTTGGATTTCATCAGTTCACAAACGTCTTTAACGGCCTCTACTTTCTTTTCTCTCAGGATGGCCTTGGACAATCACTTATGGTACATTGTACAACATAGAATAGCTTTTTGGACTTTGATTCTCGACTGAAGGTGTGTTTGGGCTTTCATCTTTTCTAAAACTGCAGCGTTTGTTTCCCTCTCTTTTCAGCTTATTCTGCCAAATCTGAGAATGTGTCAGATCTGTGAGGCATCTATCTTCTTTTTCTTTGCTTTATATATTGTCCAAATTTCTTCCCTGCAGTGGACAATTAGTATAATAATTTCACAGTTTACTAGCCTCAGTTTTACGAGCAGTATTATGTCTTTTGAGGTGAAGATCTTTTCCTGTCATATAAATGCTCTTTTTAATGTTATTTATACTTTCAGCAAAGTCTTCTAAACAGCGATCTTCTTGTTATATTATTTGACTTAAATACTTGAAGTTTCTGTTCTTTTATTTTCTTGCCCAAACTGCTGTCTATCTATCTTTATATTTGCTTAATTTTCTGTCTTACAAATAACCATTGTCCTTGTCTATTTCTACATGCATATTGAAATCTTTTTTGTCGCTTTGCTCATCAAACATTTCTTGAATTTCTCATTGCTGTCTGCCAATAATGCTCTGAAATTTTGTTGGATGAAGGCTAGCTTTCAACTATATTTCCATGCAAGAAATATTTTGTCAAAAATTCTACATGCTATTTATAACTTTGTCTCCTTCTAACTCCGTTAAAAATAATTTGCTTCATATCTCACGAAGTTTCTGAATTCTTTTAATTTGCAGAAAAAACGTCCGTAGATATTCTTTAGAGCGAAATTAGCCACGTAAATGCTCTCAGTTTATTGTTTTCATAACCACCCAACAAATATGAAACGATGATAGAGTCAACTTGATATGGATGACACTGGATTCAACTTAAAATTTGGATAAATCATTTTACTGTAAAAATTTTATACTATCAATAGTTAAATGTCTTTGGTGTATTAATATAAATCATGGCACCACCCTGTTAACCATTGATTGCAGCGTAACAAACATTTGGGAAATCTTTATATTTCCAGAAGTCTAAACCACAGATCTTAGCTCTCTCACAGTTTTTAAGATGTCGCAGTTTATAAAATTTGCTTTTCATATTAAACGACCATTTTGAAATCATTACTATCTTTTTTGTCAAGTCTGTTTGTCTGCAACACAACTCGCACTTTGCTTCGCAGTTTATCCCCTCTCTCTCCCTTTCTGGGAATATATGTGTATGTGTGCGTGTCTGTGTGTGGTGGGATGGATTACATTGACATTGGTGAAGAAGATATAATACTAGCCATAAATGAGGTGGATGCAAACAACGTTTCGGCTGGTGTCTTGGGGAAATTTCGAACCTGGGCACATATGGCGTAGTGGTTAAGAGCGCGGGCTACTAACCCCAAGATTCCGAGTTCGATTCCAAGCAGTAACCTGAATAATAATAATAATGATGATGATGATGATGATGATGATGATGATGATGATGATAATAATAATAACATCGAAAAATGCCTTAGGAATGAGAACCCCGGTTCGAAATTTCCCCCAGACACCTGATGAAGGCTGGAGGGTATATCAGCCGAAACGTTGTGTTAACAACAAACAAGAGGAGGACAAATATCCGTCACTTGTAAACTATTCTATCTATCTATCTATCTATCTATCTATCTATCTATCTATCTATCTATCTATCTATCTATCTATCTAACCATCTCTCCTATATTTCTCTTTATGTAAAATGTCGCGTTTCCTTTCACAGTTACACACACACACACACACACACACACACACATACACAAACATTAAAATAGTATTACATTTGTGTGTATAGGGGTGGAGCTATGAGCATACATTTCTCAACAAAATCGTCAAAGATATTAGTTACGATGCAACTATTTCAAATAAGAAATATCTTTTTCCAAAAAAGATAGCTTTGACATTGAACTTTTAGCTACCGTGCTGAGAAAGTTGCGTTTGTATGCATACATTCTCCCTATATACACAGACAAAAACGGACATAATATTGTTGTCATATTGATAAGAATAACGTGTATATGCGTGTGTTATTATATAGAAAGTGAGAGGGGGATGTAGAAAGTGAGTGAGAGGGAGAGAGAGAGAGAAAGAAAGAGGGAGAGACAGAAAGAATGGAGATTCGTATCTTTCCTTCCAACCAACCAGCCTACCCACCTATCTATCTATCTATCTATCTATCTATCTATCTATCACTCTCACTGTCTTTCTCTCCTTCTCTGTATGCATATTTATGTATGTATATATGTATGTATTTATGTATGCGAGTGTGTGTGTGTGTGTGTATGTGTGTGTGTTTAATGAAACACCATCTTAGTGAGATAAACCATTCCATAAATTACATTGCAATAGCGAAACATGTACTACATGTTAATGTTGCTTTCATCGTCGATTTTCCGTTCTGTTAATTTATTCCACGATTCTGTGAATTACACCTTTCTCCTGAAAGGATATGGATTTCTCTTTACAAGTGGCAAGCCTCCTAAAAAGCTAAAGGAAGACATTATATCCCTCATCCATGAGGTCGGGAGCAGAGCCCGTCCCTCTGACTGAACAAATCAGCAAGGTCAGGAAACGAATTGTCAGAGAGAAACTGGTAAGATTCCTCGAAGAAAATGACTTACTGGACGATACTCAGTTTCTGTTTGGGATAGGCTACTTCGCAGGGCTCTTCCGCAATATCATTTAGTCTGGTCACTTGTGAGGTCCGTCATGAGTGCTACGGGTAGCATGGAATACAGTACGACCTGTGCATAGTCGGGTCGTCCACTAGGCTTGCCGAGTGTGAAGATTTGCTGGGAATACAGCAGAACTAAAAACAAAACCTCTCAAAAGGATGGATGAAGCGAGTGTAGGTTCAACGACTAGCTAGCAACAGCATGGGCCCTCAAAAATTCTAGGTTGGTATCCGGCGTGCTGAAAGACTCTGGGAGTGTGACACCCCTTAGCTTTTGTTGAGACATGTTTCGAATCCAGGCTACTTCTAGTCCGATAATCGGCGACGATCGATAATCAACGGCAAGATGAGCCGCTACGGATCACACTATCGCAAAGTGTGTATGCGTGTGATCGGGGACCACATGTGGACTTGTACTTCCACTGAAATTCTTAACATGGACCTCAGTAGTGAACGACGATTACGGCGTCGGCGCTTTCCAATGCGCTTGCTCTCCTATACTATGGACGAACGTCAGATGCGGTCAGCATTCGTCAGGGACGTGGGGAAGTCGTTGGTCGGAGCTGGCTCAATCCAACCCTGGTGAAAATAGCTGCCGCAAGTAAGTCAGTAAGATCAGAAGCAGCTGTCGACCATTCAAATGTGAGATATCTTGACTTCGAAAGGTCTTTGATAAGGTAGAACATATCAATAAACTAAAGATTGATTCAACTCCTTAGTGGTTCATAGTCGCCCACACCAAGCCATACAAAAGCTATAAGTGTGATCTCTGCATAGATGAGACTTTAGCTATTTTTGAGAGACTTTGCTGCATGCAATCAAGTTCTATGCATAACATTTGTGGAAACGCATCTTAGACCTGATATAGGGGATGCAGAATTATACATACCACAATATGTTGTCATACGCTCTGACTGGAAAGAAAGGAGCCATGGTGGAGGTGATGCATACATCCGAGAGGACCTTACGCCCCAGGTCCTGCTGTCATATTAAAATTCAGTGTATGACACTCAAATTGTACAAATAAGACAACTTAATATTGTCATATATACTACATATCGCCCACCTGATGCTCCAAATCATACAGGTAAGTTTGAAGACTGCCTAGCAAAGATAGGAGAAGTTCTCACCAGACTGGAACAACGCATCAGAATTTTCTTTTCGGTTGATTTTAACTTCCCCCACGTTGGATGGCCTGGAAGCCAGATGCTCCCAGGAATGATACACCACCAGTAAGCACAGGCAGAGCCCCTGCTCTAGTTTACCAATGCTTCTTTCATGGAGTAAACTGTGCTGTGGCCAATCAGGGCAAATAATATACTGGATCTCTGCTTCACAAACAATATGGACATTATCCATAATGTTAAAGTGACACCGAATTTGGGCTCAGATCAATGGATAGATTAAGAAAGATTCTCAAACAGGATTGGCCTAAATGTCTTTCCACAGCAAACATTGACATATATATATATACTAGCAGTATAACCCGACCTTGTCCGGGTGTGACTTATTATGCCATCTACGATAAGTCTTGCTAACTGAAAATCAACGAAAAAAGAAAGCCTTACAACGAAAAAACCTTTATGATGTAAATATGTTCATAATTCAAAAGACGATGAAATTAATAGGGAAAGTCTGAAGGCTGTTTTGCGTAAAATTATTAAGCATACGTTAATTTCATCCGTGTAATTGGCTATAGAAATACTTGTGCAAAACAACTTTTTGCGCTGCCCTGATTATACATAGCAGGGTAATCCCTTTTCACAGGAGCTAGGATGGCAATTTGTGATGAAGCAATTGCTGGCGATCTGTTGCTAAACAGTTTTGCCAGAATTCTATCAGATTGGGCAGAAGATGTTGATGCACCATTTTGCATTATGTTCAAAATAGCTTCTGGAATGTCGTGCATTACTGCAGTCTGTTGCTGTCATTTTAAACCGGTTGCTGTCTTTCCCCAGCAAACTCTCTTCTTTGGAGGCATAATCTATGTATATATTAAACAGAACAACAAAAGTTATAATAGATGGCAGTGTCGGTACTTTTCACATATCTGTAATTTTTCAGATTAACACCCGCACGATTACCCAACCCTAATCCTAACACTAACCCTAAACCCTAACCCTAACCCTGACCCTAAAAACCGTAACCGTAACATTAATCCTAAACTCTAACCCTGACCCTAAAACCCTAACCCTAACACCCTAGTGAAGATCTTGGTAAATTTACAAAACATTGACGAACATGAGTTATATTTTACTGAATGATTGTGTACTTGCACGTGTATGCTTTTGAGAGAGCGAGAGAGGAAGAGGTAGAGAGGGGGAGAGAAAGGAATAGGGGTAGTTAAAAGTTTTCTTATGACTGCTTCTCTTCACTGCCTATTACTTCATTAGAAATCTAAGGATGCACATAAGCACATAATAGAGAAAAATGAAACAAATATGGACGACTTGCTCCGAAACACCACCGAGTGGGGAACACTTCTCAAAAATAATCTGCAGTTGTTTACTTCAAAATTCCTACATGCTTGAAATGTACATACATCAAGGTACATTTGTACAAAATTTCATGAAAAAATATTCATTTTCCTGGAAGTTAAGAGAAATTTAAGTGGAATTTCCGAATATTGTACCCCACCCCCTTCCAAAACACTTTCACCGAACATTTTTGTATATTTGGAATCTACATAATAAATAATATATGCATAGAAAATTTCATTAAAAAATATTCATTTTTATGAAAGTTATGAACCTTCCAAAGTTGGTGGGTACAACTCTAGTTATGCCATCAATGTTTTGTAAATATACCACGATGTGAATGATTGTGTTCACTTGCACGTGTATGTATCACTTTCTCTCTCTCTCCCTCTCCCTCTTTTACTTTTGGGCCACCCTGTATGTATGTATGTATGTATGTATGTATGTATTCTTTTATTTTTTTACACATCTTAGCCCAAAGGCAATGCTAGAGCACTGCCCGTGTAATCACCCTTTCAATGGCCAATGTTATGCGTTTTGGTTTTGGTGAAGGCAGGAGTTTGACACAGCTGCCCTCTTATAAGTTCCTTGCCCTGATAGATGTTCATCTGGGATTTTGGACAGCAGGTAGTCAAGTTGTTTCTTAAAAACATGTAGCGCTACACCTTGATGGTCCCTCAGGTGTTTTGGCAAACCATTAAATAGCTAGGGGTCCTTGAATCACAAGCTATTACAGTACATGTTCCTCACTCTAGATGGGAGAGGTGAGTCTTTTGGAACAATGTAGTGACGTCCATTTCGGGGACTGGTATATTGACCTCAAGACCAAAGTTTGGTGTCAGCCCCTCCAGGATCTGCATATCACTGCAGACCCTTCCCGTCTTCGCTCTAGGCTGACTGCAGTTGAAAGCAGTACTCCAGATGCCTGAGTATAAATATCCGCCATAGAACCAGCACAGTTTTCCGGTCCCTTGTTCTGAAAGTTCTCAGAATCGATCCTGCCACTGACCTGCGCATTGGTACCATCGTGGCGATATGTACTTGAAACGTGGTGTTGTTACACGCATCAATCCGCAGACCACGCATTGAACTTGACACTTGGATTACCGCTACTTTTGGTCGAAATTATCGTTGCTGTGTCTTTACCACCCTTTTAGAACAAACACAAGTGAACGAACCAGTGGATTTCTTTGCCGCCTCACCTATAACCAGTGAGGCAGTTACGATGGATTACATTGACATTGGCGCAGAAGATATACTTCTAGCCATAGATAAGGTGGATGCAAACTCAACTGCTGGTCTTGATGGTTTCCCAGCAATCCTCCTCAAAACGTGTAAGCCCTGCGCTACCAGCGCCCAAAACTGGACGTATTACTTACAGGGTAGACTGGCCCACTGGCAATTACAATCCCAGAATTTAAATCAGTGCGGGACCTGGGTATCGACATGAGTGATGATACTTCTTTCCTAGTGCACATTATCAAGATGGCGACAAAGTGCAGACGGCTGGCTGACTGAATCCTGAGAACCTTCAGAACCAGAGAGGAGGAAATCATGATGGTCCTCAGCCGTCTGGACTAGTGTAAAATTAACAGCGGACTTTGAAACAATTCAGCGAAGCTTCACAAAGAAGATCGTCTCATTGCAAAAGCTCAGCTACTGGGAAAGGCTGAAGCAGCTACGATTCTACTCCCCGGAACGAAGGCGAGAGAGGTATGCAGTAATATATGGGAGAATATACGAAAAAACAACAACAGACGAGGACAGGTGGTGTAAATAACAAAAGGATGTATTAGTATGACGCTCGGGAATACATCTGGAAGATCCTGTAAGGGATGGTGCCAAATTTTGGCATGGAAAGCTACACAAATGACTCAACGGGTCGTCACTGCACAACACCAAGGATCCCAGTAATGCTGTCGTTCTTCAGGACTAGTTACTGCAACAGCCTGGGTTTCAGGGGCCCACAGCTTTTTAAAATTCTCCGAAAGAGCCTGAGGGATCGACACAAAGTAGATTTAAGTGTTTTCAAATCAAAACTGGATCTCTTCCTGTCGAGAGTCCCAGATGAACCTACCTCGCAGCAGGAAGCGCAAATGAGGGTAGCGACATCAAACACCCATATTCACCGAACACCACATATCAGAGGAGGCTCTCAATAATAACAGTGCAACAAAACGGCAGTGCTCCAGTATGACCACAGCTTTGAGCTGAGACTAATAAAATATAAAACATAAAACACACACACACATACACACTCACACACACACACACACACATACACACGCACACGCACACAGACACACACACACACGTATATATATATATATATATTTGTGTGTGTGCGTATGTATGTATGTATATATATGCATGTATATGTGTGTGTGTGTTTGTGTGTTTATGTGTGTGTGTGTGCACTGGGTGGGGGGACTGGATATGTGAGAGTGTGAGGACCATTGGTCACCTGTTACCATTGACAACATTGTAGAACCGTTTCACGCCAGGATGACCACAACAAAATGTCCCATTTCATTGTTCTTGATGGACTTGGTTCCCCCTCCCCTTTTTCCTTTCCTTTTCTTTCTTTCTTTCTATTATACATGCATGCTTCAGTGTTTGCGCGCGCGCGCATGCGTATGCGAATGAATATATGTGTATATTTGTTTGGGTCACTCTATGTGTATGTATGCGTAAGCTCCCATGTTCCTCTGTGCGTGTTTGTTCGTGTATGTGTGTGTCTGTACATGTGGATGCACGTCTGTCTGTCCATCTGTTTGTCTCTATCTCTCTCTCCTTTCTCTCTCTCTCTCTCTCTGTATATATATATATATATATATATATATATATATATATATATACATATATATATATAGATAGATAGATAGATAGATAGATAGATAGATAGATAGACAGATAGATAGATAGATAGATAGATAGATAGATAGATAGATAGATAGACAGATAAAACTTACTTAGAAATGGATGCGTGTGTGTGTGTGTGTATATATATATATATATATATATAAGCAATGTTAATTCTCTAAATGAAGTATTAACAGTAACTGCACGATAAAGTGTAGTATATTGCCACTTAAGTGTGGCTGACCCCTAGGGGTGGATGTTACTGTTGCTTTTAGCCCCAGGAGGACATCTCCTCCAGCTGGCTTATCGATACACGACTGTGTCCTGTTTGCCAAGGGAGTTATCCCTCTCACCTCGACCAGCAGCACGAACGTATCCGGATTTCATATATATATATATATATATATATATATATATATATATATATATATATACACACACATAAGCATGTGTGTTTATATATATATGTATATATATACTTATGAATGGGTATATGTGTATGTGTGGGTGTGCGTGTATATATGGATAGTTAATGCATGCAAGTTTTGTAAATACATGGGTACTTTCTTATTCGAGTTATACAGCAGAAATGCAACAGAAATCGACACACAAACCTGTTTCAGTTTGAAGAATTGTTAATAAATAAATAAATAAATAATACCGACAAATTTTAATACACCCTGCTTTATTTCTCAAATATATTTTGCAGACAAATAAATCATGTTAAGAATATCCACAGGTGTATAATATTCCAAAGAGAAAATCAAAATCAAACTTTCATTTTCCCACAAAACAAGGAACATACAGCGAGCTTTTATGATGTCTTTCTTTTGAACATTTTATATTTATTTTTTAATGCTATTTTAAATTGAAATTATCTTTTAGCCATAGTATATGTTTATATTTTTGGTGTTTCCTGCTTGTGTCTGTTTGATAGGATTAGAAATATATATAGTTGGAATTTACAAAAAAAAACCCAAAAAACAATAGACGAAGATGGGTGTGTAAACAACAAACAGATGTATTAGTTTAACGCTCGGGAAGTGAGTAAGTCTTTTACGTTTCGAGCCTACGCTCTTCAACAGAAAGGAACACAGAAATAAACAGGGAGAGAAAATAGAAAAAGGGAGAGAAAATAGAAAAAAGGTTTAATGGCTAGCAAGCTATCATGGCGAATGCCGGACAGAGGTAGTCAGACAGGAGAGCTAGGAAAAAGGGGAGATAAAAGAAAAGTAGAGAGAGTGAGTGGGAGGTTGACATATAATATAATTGTTTATGCTTATTGAAATGAAACCTGTAAAATATAACTGTCAACATTCTCACTGGTTATTGTACATCCTTAATGCGATGGCATAATGGTGAGGAGGATTGCTGTTAATGTTCTTCAAGGAATAGGTAATTACCTCCCTTTTCATAAAACTTTTTCTTTATGCGCTTGATTCATTTGGTCTATTTATATTCAGTCGTTTCATTGCATCAGTTTCTGCATATACAATCCGAATATATACATGCTTTTTTTTTTTTGCTTTATTTTATGGATTACGGCAGAGCAGAACAATTCCTCACCAATTCCACACAAACTGCAGAGTGAAAGACCATCTTACATGAACAAAATTATGTATATTAATATTAGTACTTGTACAATGGAAAAGAAGCCAAGATTAATATTCCTCGAAGAGAAATTGATGCCACATTCATTGCACAACCAGGGACATTTAAATTTTATCTCTACATTTGCACATAGTGATGTGTTTACTGTTGTGCAAGGGTCAATTGGATCAGGATATGAACAGTTCAGGAGGCAACGGGGACCAGTTATATGAAAATGGTGTAAACATATACACGAACAGTTACTATGATACAGATGACCACCATTGTAACAAATCTCTTCGCCACAATCAGTTGTTTTATATGGTCCGTAACATATTTTATAAACAGGGGCTTCTGTATCATACACGGGGGCGTAGTTGCAAACATGTAGCAGCCCTATATTGGAACATACTGACGCTGCACATCCAAGGAGGAGAGTGGTGCTACGAACCATATTTCTATATGAATCTGCAACACCTTCACCTGGATAAGTATAATTAAATGAATTTATTTCGGCATGCCACGCGTTCACCACTGAACCCCAAGAAACGTATGCTAAGCCAATGTTTTGCACTAAACTATATTTGCCGGGGACATCATTATATTCTCTCTCGCTTTTCTGATATTCACAATTGTTTGCCCATTTCTGTGCAAGAAAAGCAAGTTCCTCATTCCATTTTAATTGAAACATAGCACAGGCTCCAGGTTTAATATCTTCCCGATATTTGTTATGCAAAAACAGAATCAATTTCTTATCAAATGTATCTACTTCCACTGATTTCATCAAGAAAGGCGACGGTGGTAAACAAGCCACATGTTGAGGGCTATCGCTATACATATCAGGGCAGCTATGAATTCCTTCGCACAAGCCCATTATAAGCAGTAAATGTATCCACATTAAATGCATAATCTCTCCAAAATTTCCTATTATTTTACTTGTAGAATATACAGCAATGTTCTTTAGAAGCGGAATATTTCCTGTAACAGCTTTAATAAAATTCCATATCCTTTTGCTGTTCATTAGAAATAATGATATTAAAATGGTTATTGTTATTAGGGTGTTTTGAATTTTAAAATGTTTCGCAAAATCTTTTAAATGCACTCACGTAATCCTGTAATCACAGTTGGTCACTTAGCTATATCCTTTATAGAGTCCATTCTATAGGTATCGAATAATTTAGAAAGCTTGTCTTGATGTTGAAATCGTCTCTTATTATAAGGTGAATGTGTCTCATTAAATGCTTATAGTCATATATTTATCATAATATAAACGTTCGTTTATATTTAGTTAACATGAAGTGAAGCCACGTAATGCAAAACGCCAAGTCGTTAACATAAATCACGAGATGAATATTCTCAAAACGCAGAAATTAAATGTAAGGATTCCGTAATAGCATTAGTTAACTGTGTCTGGTTTATGGCTGAATTTCGCCATATCTATTGCGGAATAGATATAATCCGAAAATAGTCGTTGATTAATTCTAATAATTGAAGCTCGTCGAGTTAATAAAATGTTAAAAATATAAAGGAAAATATAAAGAAAATTACAATATTTTGAACATTGAAAATTTCGCCTTTGCTATATTTTCAACGGAGGCGAAGTTTTGCTTGCTTCCATCCATCTCATTATTAGCAATAGTCCTGTGTATTTTGAGTGCCGCCGTTAAAAATGATTTACTTTCGTAACAGTCAAAGTTTCGAGGAATGTTGATAATATTGTTTTCAAACTTTGGCAAAAGGGGAGACAATTCCTTCGATTACATCGACTTCAGTGCTCAATGGGTACTTATTTTACCGACCCCGAAAGGCGGAAAGACAAAGTCGATTACGGTGAAGTTTGAACTCACAACGTAAAGGCGGACGAAATGCCGCTAAGCATTTTGCTCGGTCTACGAGTAACTCAGCCAGTTCACCGCTTCACAATAATAATTTAATACTAGCTCGTTTCATGTCGCTACGCTACTGGTAAAATTATTTGTTAATCATGCAAGTACCTTCATTAGTTGTTCAAAGTGGACGTCTCTTTTTTATGAGTGTATGTTGCACAGTCTATTTGTTGACAGACACAAGCATACAAATACACACACACAAACAACTACAAAAATAACTATATATAAATCATTTGTATACATAAATATATATATATATATATATATATATATATATATATATATATATATATATATATATATATATAGCCAATTTGGAAGTCTGTGGTGTGCTGCATTGACAGACTGCTGACGTTTTTAATCAAAACGTGTTAATTACTATGGTGACAACACTACTTATCTTTCTTTCACACGCACACACACACACACACGTACACACACACGCACACACACATACGCACACACACACGCACACACACACGCACATGCACACACTATCTCTCTCTTTCTCTCTCTCTCACTCATTGTAACTCTCTCTTAACAATCTTGGGACAGAGAGAGAAAGAAAGAGAGAGTGAAGAATGAGGGCAGAAATAGGTTTGCTGTTGTAGAGCAGATACGTGGCTAACTAGCCAGAGGGAAGAGCGAGTGAAATAGATAGATAGATAGATAGATAGATAGATAGATAGATAGATAGATAAATAGATAGATAGATAGATAGATAGAAAGGGGGAGAGAGGGAAGAAAGAGGGAGAGAGAGAGAGAGTAGGAAACAGCACAGTGTTAGAGAGAACAGGAAAGAGAAGGTGAATTGCCAGGGTATACTCACAAGTAACAAGGAACAGAGGATTAATGTGATGGTAGAGTAAAGAAAAGAGAGGTACGAAGGACGTAATATACGCGGCCAGGTGTTGCCAAGAAGACGCTAGTAGGGAGTGGGGGTTTCAGTGATTGGCGAAAACTTGAGTAGAGGGAAGGGAAGGGGATGGGAAGACAATCATAGTTTATGAAGAGGAAATGTGAGGAAGAGAAAGATACTGTTTAGAAGAGATGTTGTTCGGTTTTTTGGGGTAGGGTGTGGGAAAAGTTTGTTGTTACATGTGAGTGGGACACGAGTCTTCTAGCAATCAGTTTCGCTTTCGTGGGTGGGTCTTCTCTAGAACCTCATATTGCAAAAGCACAACTAGGTCCATTGCCAAATCCTCCGTGAGCCCCAGCATCCTTAAGATCAGTCCTCACCATTTCACCCCATGTCTTCCTGGGTCTCCTTCTGCCACAAGTACCATCCACTTTAAGTGACAGGTACCTCTTTATACAGCTGCCTTCACACATACGCATCACACGTCGAAACCAACGCATTCTTCTCTCCTGCAAGCTACGTTTAATCCCTTTTATGCCTAACCTTATTCTCAACGCAGTTGTGTTTTGTCTGTCAAGCAAATTGATGTTGTAATTCCAACGGAGTATACTACTTTCATTCCTCTTCAGTTTATGCATGTCCTCTGCAGTCAGAGTCCACGTCTCACTACCATGTAATATACCCGTTCTCACACAAGCATCATACACCTCCCTTTCACTCTGAGAGAGAAAGAGAGTCCTCTTGTGGTTCATAGAGGTAGTAGCTCTCTGAACGTCTTCCATCCTATTCTTATTCTAGAAACAATACATTCAGAGCATCCACCATCATTGGTAATTTGGTCACCAAAGTAACAGAAATTGTCTACTACCTCAAGAGAGCCTTTGAGAGCGTTTAAGTTCCTCGTACCCTTAGTGTCTATTCTTCCAGTGCATCTGCCACATACGAAAGCGACCTTATCCGTTAACCTACCTATGATTTCACTGCATCTCTTATGGGTCCAAAGCTTACATTTGGTGCAACAAATGGAATTACGTCCCACTCCTTTCCTACTTATTGAACAGGGCCATTTACATGATGCACGCAGAGTCTTGTCTGCTTTCTTGCTAACAACAACTTTAGTCTTTGCTAAGTTAACTTTAAGGCCTTTTCATTCCAGGTTTTGCTTCCAAACTCGAAACTTTTTCGCCAATTCTGCTTCAGATTCTGCAATAGGAGCAAGATCATCAGCATATAATAGTTCCAATGGGCATCCAGTTTTCAATTTATCTGTAATGGCCTGGAGAATTATAATGAATATGAGTGGACTAAGAACTGATCCCTGGTGAATTCCAACTTGTACACTAAATTCATCACCGTATTCAAGGCCGACTCTCACCTTACTTATTGCTGTACATAGCTTGAATGGCTCTAATAAGCCACTTCTCTACTCCTAGCTTCTTTAGAGACCACCAGATAAGAGAGCGGCGAATCTTGTCGAAAGCTTTCTCCAGGTCGACGAAGGCTAAGTACAATGGCTTACTTTTGGCCAAATACTTTTCTTCAAACCGTCTTACTATGAAGATGGCATCTGACGTACTTCCCCCTGGAACAAAACCAAACTCTTCATCTCATGTAGCTTAATTTTGTCCCTTATCAGTTGAGATATAACTCTCTCTGAAATGTTCACGACCTGGTCGAGCAGACTGATGCCTCTGTATTTGTTTCTAGCTAAGGCATCACATTTACCCTTGTAGCAACTAACTATAATACTACTAGACCAGTCTTTGGGGTTGACACTTTCCTGAATAACCTGATTAACTATCCAAGTGACTAGGCTGTATCTCACACCACTTGATATTCTAATCATCTCGGCAGTGATACCAGATGGTTCGGGGTTTTCCCAGTCTTCATAGTCTTAATTGCATTATCTATTATACTGATATCACCTCTGATGGCTGGTCCCTCGGTTAGTTCGATATTTGAAAGACACTCCTTCGCCCAATCACACTTCACATTTAATAAACTTTCATAATGGCACCTCCGCGCAGCTTTCTTCTCTGAGTCACTAAGCCCAAGCATGCCATTATCCATTCACTCCTCACCCGCCACATCTCTATTCTCTCTGATACACTGCTTTGTAATCCTGAACACTTCACGCCTCTGATCCTCACGCTGTAGAACATTGGCAAACTTCTTACCTTCTGCTATTCCTTTTGTTATGTAAACATGACGCATAACCTCCTTTCTGGCTCCCTGATATAATGTTCTCCTTCCACCGATTGTCTAGTCCTACCAGGCCTGTCTCTTCCTTTTTATAGCACTGTCCACCTCCTTGTTCCACCACCATATCGCCCTGGGGACTTTGCATCGACCACAAATTTTATCAGCGATCCACAGTAAATTGTCCTGCAGGAACTTCCAATTGTCTAGTTGTCCTCCGCCTTCTCTCTACCATCATAGGCTTCCAGTAGAATGTCTCTGAACTTTTGTTGGTTTGCTGGATCTTTGAACTTCTATATTCTTCTTTTCCAGCATAGTTTACTTCCCCAAGTCTCTCTTGTCCAAATTCTGGAGTCACAAACTAGTAGCCTATGTTGGGGTGTACACTCTTAACCCGGGAAGGACTTAGCATTTATGAGCATCAGCCTAATTCGTTGCCTAGTGAGGAGGTAGTCAACTTGGCTTATGTTCCAGACTGATAAGTGATAAGGTGGCTGGCTAGCTTTCTGAAGTTAGTGTTACAGACCATAAGATCATTTGTATCACAAGGCTGAGGTAGTCTTGTTCCCTCCTCCTTCCTGGAGCTAAAGCCATAACCACCATGCGCCCCATGGAATCCATGGGACGGCTACCAAACACGTTCATTTAAATTCGTCAGCCACAATAATGAAATCTGATAATGAAAGCACCTCGTAGAATTGGTCCTTCTGATCATCAACCATCCCAGCCTGTGGAGCACAGGCAGAGATAAATGTAATTGTTAATCTATCAATGGGATGTCTCAGCTTAATAACCCTGTCGCATACACTGATTACCTCAATTATCTTATCTACTTACTTCTCTGCTAAGATTATGCTCACACCACCCATTCCATATATATTGTGGCTGTGTCGTAAGAAACTTGTTTCTGAACCACGTGGTTACGGGTTCAGTCCACTGCGTGCCACCTTGGGCAAGTGTCTTCTACTATAATCTCGGGAGCTCCTCGTAGTACTGTCAGGCAAGAGATTTCTGGAAATTATCGAATGTCCACCTCAGCCCGTCAATTTCTACCGACGCCCAGATCTTCCTCTGACATCATCGTCTTTCTTACATTCCTTTAACCCTCTATCAGACGTCACTGTTGACTTACCACCGATAATATTTTCCGACTGGTAGAGGAACGCGACAGGGCGTTTGACGAACTTTCAAATGCATAGTGCCCCCTTCGCTCTTTACTTGTCTCAGAAATACATCTATGTCAAGGACACGAAATGTGAAAAACCTACCGACAAAAGGCAAGCACACCTACTCACCGTCAAGGAATGGTGGAAGATTTCTGCGCAGCCTCAGTGCTTCTCTGCACAGACTCAGTTTTTGTCTGCGAAAATTTAGTGATTGGCTGCACAGCCTCAGCTCTTGTATGTGCTGGATCATCCCTTGTCTGCGTAGCGTCAGCCCTTGTACACGCAGCCTCAGTCCTTGTCTGTGCAGCCCCTGTGCTTGTCTGTGCAACCTGTGATTATCTCTACAGATAATCATAGGTTGCGCGATTATCTATGCGCGATTATCTATGCGCGATTATCTATGCGCGATTATCTATGCGCGATTATCTGCGCAGTCTCAGCGCCTGACTGCGTAGCTGCAGCCCTTGTGCGCGCAGCCCCAGTGCTTGTCGGCGCAGCTCCAGTGTTTGTCTGCGATGCGCAGCTTAGAGCTCTTACATGCGCAGCCTCAGTTCTTGTCTGCGCAGCTTCAACCCTTGTGTACGCATTCTCACCGGTTGTCTGCGCAGCGTAAAGTCCCTGTGTCTGCAACCTCAGCGCTTGCCCTTGTATTCGCAGCTTCAGCCATGGCATGATCTCAACTTCTGTTTAAGTGCTGATGGTAGGAAAAGTCAAAATAGATATAATAAAAAAATAATGGCAATAATATAATATAAAATAAATTAGGATGAAGTAAAACAAAATTATGAACGATAATGACAAAATAAAAATAAATGATCGCTTCTTTAGGCACAAATTCGAGCTGGGTGGGCATGTTTTAATGACATAGAAGACAGTATTTAACTGGTACATTATCTTATCGACCTCCAGGGGATGAAAATGCAATACTGACCTTAACAGGATTTGATCTCATAATGTAATGATCCTGAAAAAATACTGCAATTTATTTGTTCGATGATCTAATAATTCATACATGTATATATACAGTATATGTATGTATGTATGTATGTATGTATGCAGGTATGTATGTGTAGATATAGATATAGATATATGTATATATATGTATATACATACATATAAATATATAGAAATATATATATATATGTGTGTGTGTGTGTGTGTATGTGTGTGTGTGCGTGTATATATATATATATATATATATATAGCCATGATACATCGTTGACCAAACACCATTCAATTTTTTACTGTGTTTTTCTCCTTGTTTTCTCCGTATTCTTTCTGTTGAAGAGCGTAGCTCGAAACGTTAAAGACTTTCTGTATTCCCGAGCCTCAAACTAATACATCCTTTTGTTGTTTACACCACCTGTCCTCGTCTGTTTTTTTTTTCGTACATTCTCCCATATATATATATATATATATATATATATATATATATATATATATATATATATATATATATATATATATATATATATATATATATATACATATATATAAATATACATATAGATTGGACATGGGCGATTCTTGTCTTGCGATTCACCGTCAAACGGTTGGGTGGAATTGCGCGAAACATTACACAGTTGTATAGAATCATCTGGTGATGATGCTGGACTTTTTATTCTTTTCACAGATCCCGTGGTTAGTGAGATAATCTCCTATAATAATACCCTTGTGTTTATGAATGAGAAAGGAAAGGGTGATACATGATTAAGGAAGGAAGGGGTGATGTCATGTTTTTTCATAGCTTCCATGATTACCGAGATAATCTATAATAATACTGTTGCGTTTGTGACTGAGACAGAAAGGGGTGATACGTGAATAAGGAAGGAAGAGGTGATGCCAGCGTTTTAACTCTGTGTGAATATATGTGTATGTAACGGGGGGGGGGGTGAACGTGAATATGTGTGTGTTCGCGCGCGTGTTTTGAGTTTGTGTGTGTGTGCGTGTGAGCGCGCAATGGAAGGGAGATGGTTAACATTCAACGCTGAAAAGAAAATTCCTACAGCGTTTCAACTCTGTGTATTTGGTATGTTTCACTTGAGTACAATCTGTTCTCTATAAAGGTATATGTCTGTTTTTTGTTGATATAAAATAATTTCTTCGGTATTTCTCGACCAAATTTTATTTAGCATCATTATTATTAAATTTATGCATTTCTAATCAATTTGAAGATATTTGCTATCAAGTTGCAGATTTTTAACAATGCATTTGGTGATTATTTGCTTTATTTCTCGGGCAAAATTTACAACTTATAATAAAAGAATAAAATTAATATTTCATTCAAAAATTGATGAGCTTTGTTTTTAGTGATGACTTGAAATGTTAAATATTTTTTCTAACTGTATTTGCTTGAAAAAACATACTTTTCTTTATATTAAGCAATTCATTATAATTACTTTTACGATGTGCCTAAATAAAAACCATCGTTATAGATCAGCATTTCTCAGCCTTCTTTGTGATTCGGCTTCCCTTGGACATTGAAAAAATCTATTTCGGCTCCCCTGTGTTGATGAAAAATTTAATTCAGCTCCCCATGATTGTGAGATAGACCGGCCTGCCCATGACAAACCTGACGAAAGGGGGGTCAGAAAATTTTCGTACAGCTGGAGGATCCAACCGAAACAGGGGAGCCGAAATGATAAGGTTGAGAAACGCTACGCCTGAATTCCTTAACTCTCAGACAACCGCAGGACTACCACTTCACGAACTGCATTTGAAGGTTGGCGTGCCAATCATGCTGCTAAAGAATTTAGATGCTTCAATAATGTGTAATGGTACGCGAATGATTATCAAAATATCCATCTGCTCCCGAGTTCTGCAGGCAACAACCTTGAAAGGACCGGCAGCTGGCAAAGATGTACTTATAACTCCCATGTCCCTCATTCCCTCCGATACGACCTACAAGTTTAAACGGGTGCAATTTCCCATCAAACTCTGCTTTGCCATGACAGTCAACAAGGCGCAGGGACAATCACTGCAAGTGGTTGGTTTGACTCTGACAGAGCAAGTATTCTCACATGGACAACTGTATGTTGGCTGCTCCCGTGCTGGCATTCCCCCGTGGTTGGTCTTTCCATTTGTGCACTCGAGGGAAGGACGAAAAATGTTGTCTACCAAGAGGCACTCCAACGATAACAATGGCAACTTCAACTGCTCCAATTTCAACTCCGCAATTTTTTCATCGTCCCGCCAGCCCACGTAAGTTTAGTCTTGCTTTGCGCTCCTTACTAACTCACCATGACTGACATTCTTTTTTTTTTTCTACCAAGATCCATCGTCCAAACAACACTTCGCGTCCACTTCTTCCTTTATTTATCTTTTTTTTTTTTTGTCTTCGTTTTTTCTTTTCGCGTCGTTCTCTGACCGGGTTTCCACACACACACACACACACACACACACACACACACACACACACACACACACACACACACACACACACACACACACACACACACACACACACACACAACACACACACACACATACAGATATATATATATATAGAAAACAAAGTTATTTTATTCCAGATTGGTAGAAATATAGGAAAAACAGAAGTTGAAAATGCACTGAGAATAGTTAAAATTATGTTTTATTAATATATTTGAAGCTTCAAACGGTTTCACATTTTACACTGATTTTCAAAAAGTTCAAATAGAAAGACATGGCATATCTTGTACCTGTCTTGCTTCTAACAAATATTTGAAGTTTGCCCTGTTTTTATAGGGAGTTCATGGCTCAAATTAATATGTTTTGAATAATATTTGATTAGTAGAGGATAGTCACATGACAGGTCTTAGAAACGTTTGTAGGTTCCCCGCTACGTCCGTGTATTAGTATCAAGTGACAATGTTTGGAGTCGTAAGTTATAGCTGATACGTTTGATTGCGCATGTCCAAACAATCAATGCTCTGAATGTTTTCTACGCACACACATACATACATATATACACGCGTGTGCGTGTGTGTGTACATAAATGTATATTTCTACGTCATCATTCAGTTTTATTTCAAGATTTCTTGTCAATAGAGAAAGAACCGGTTTCTAACCTAGATCCAAGGCTCCTTCATTGGAATTTCAACATCAACAGCAGGGTATTTTGTATATATGTATGTATGTATGTATGTATGTATGTATGTATGGATGGATGGATGGATTGTAGGATGGATGGATGTAGTGAAGGCGGTATAGCCTTAATAGTTAGGATATTCAGTGCACGGTGGTAAGTTCGATTCCTGGAGTTCAATTTCCGCCGGCGCGTTGTGTCCTTTCATAATGCCCCAGTCCACTCGGCTGGTAAACTTGAGTTGTACCTATGATTTAAAGGGCTAATCTTTCTACAATCTTTGTCACGGTGAGTCTCCCCGAGAACTACGTTAAGGGCACGCGTGTGTGTGGAGTACTCAGCCACTTACACGTTGATTCCATGACCGGGTGTCAGTTTATGTATGTATTGTGTGTATACACATTAATTCATACATACATACATACATTCATTCATACATACATACATTCATTCATACATATATATATCTATATCCATACACTCATACATACATACATACATACATACATATATACAGACATAAATACATACATACTAAATCCCAAAGATGGAGCCTTGTATCATTGTTGGAAACTGGCTTCCTCCTCACTGGAAAATTTGAAGAAACATACATACATTTAAATATATATGAGCATGTCTAGAGATGTAATTATATGCGTGAGAATACATACAAAACATAGAAATCTTCACATACATACATACATACATACATACATACATACATACATACACACATTTAATATTTATATAGATAGGGTGATAAATTGAATATTAATTCAATTTAAAACCAAATGGCCTAGCATATAAAAAAATCTGAAAAATTCAGAAAAAATTGTACTACACGTGTATAAGGGATGACCACTAGGTGGACATCCAATATGCTAGAAAGAGGTCATCAACGACCCAACCACAAAGAAAAATAATGTTCTCCAGAAAAAAATTCGCAAAAACACCGGAACAGGACAAAATATGTTTCTCATTTTGTCCTGTTCTGGTGTTTTTGCGAAATTTTTTCTGGAGAACATTATTTTTCTTTGTGGTTGGGTCGTTGATGACCTCCTTCTAGCATATTGGATGTCCACCTAGTGGTCATCCCTGATACATGTGTAGTACATACATACATACATACATACACACACACACACATACATACATACATACATACATGTCTGCCAAACTTCAACCGACAAATTTTAATACAGCCTGCTTTATTTCTGAAATATATTTTGCAGACGAATAAATAATCTTAAGAAAATCAACAGGTGTAAAAACAAGGAAAATATCTGGAAGTTTTATGATGTCCTTCTTTTGAGCATTTAATATTTATTTTTTAATATTATTTTAAATCGAAATTATCTATAGCCATAGTATTTGCTTATATTTTTGGTATTTCCTGCTTGTGTCTGTTTGATAGGATTAGAAATATATATATATATATATATATATATATATATATATATATATATATATATATGTTTATATATATACAGAGAGAGAGAGAGAGAGAGAGAGAGAGAGAGAGAGAGAGAGAGAGAGAGAGAGAAAGAAAATAGAGGCTTGACATATAATTGTTTATGCTTATTGAAATGAAACATGTAAAATATAACTGTCAACATTCTCACTGGTTATTGTACATCCATAATGCGATGGCATAATGGTGAGGAGGATTGTTGTTAATGTTCTTCAAAGAATAGGTAATTACCTCCCTTTTCATAATTGTTTTTTTTATTTATGCACTTGATTCATTTGGTCTATTTATATTCAGTCGTTTCATTGCATCGCTTCCTTGTCACTGCATATAGAATCCGAATATATACTTGCTTTTTCTTGGCATTTTTTATGGATTACGGCCGAGCAGAACATGAGTGTCATTGGTAGTATACGAAATGGGACGATCCAAATTCCTGACCAATATTTAAATACTGCGAAGCGAAAGACTAACGAACATGAGCAAGGTTGTGCATCTTAATCTTAATGGTTGTCTGATGAAAGAGAAACCATCACTTTTATTTCTCGCTGAGATGGGTTTAACGTTACATTCGTTGCACATCCAGGGACATTTAAATTTTGTCTCGAACTTTGCACATATTGATTTCTTTGCAGCATCGCACGGGTCGGATGGATCGGGAAATGTACAGTTCAGGGAACAGTCCTTGCTAATTATATGTAATTCGTCATAACATGTACACTTACACGTATCGGGGTCCAGGTGACCACCATTGTAACAAATTTCGTTATGGCATTTAAAAATTTTTATCTCGTCTTTACATTCTTTATAAATGGGTTCTTTCGGATCTTCAACAGGAGCGTAGTTGCAGACCCGAAAATCACCGAGATTGGAACAGATTGACACCGCACAGCCAATGTGATGAGATGTGCTGCGTATCATCTTCTTATATGAATCTGCAACACCTTCTCGTGGATCAGAATTATTAAATGATAACATTTCTGTATGCCATGCTCTCAATAATCCATCCCAGGTGGTGTATCCCATGCCAATGTTCTGATCAACATTATATCTACCAGGTACCTTATTATATTCTCTCTTAATCTTCTTAAATTCACAGTTGTTTGCCCATTGCTGTGCAAGGAAAGCAAGTTCTACATTCCAGTATAATGGAAACATGCTGCATGGTTTAGGATTAACGTCTTCCCGGTAGTGGTTATGTATAGTCAATATTATGTACTGTTCAGCTGCACTAACTTCCACTGCTTCTACACACTTTGGCGACTTTTTTAAACAAGCCACATGGTCAGGGTTAAATCTATACCTTTCAGGGCATTTATCAACTTTATCGCACAAGCCCACTATAAGCAGTAAATGTATCCACATTAAATGCATAATCTCTCCAAAATTTCCTATTCTTTTACTTGTAGAATATACTGCAATGTTCTTTAGAAGCGGAATATTTCCTGTAACAGCTTTAATAAAATTCCATATCCTTTTGCTGTTCATTAGAAATAATGATATTAAAATGGTTATTGTTATTAGGGTGTTTTGAATTTTAAAATGTTTCGCAAAATCTTTAAAATGCACTCACGTAATCCTGTAATCACAGTTGGTCACTTAGCTATATCCTTTATAGAGTCCATTCTACAGGTATCAAATAATTTAGAAAGCTTGTCTTGATGTTGAAATCGTCTCTTATTATAAGGTGAATGTGTCTCATTAAATGCTTATAGTCATATATTTATCATAATATAAACGTTCGTTTATATTTAGTTAACATGAAGTGAAGCCACGTAATGCAAAACGCCAAGTCGTTAAAATAAATCACGAGATAAATATTCTCAAAACGCAGAAGTTAAAAATATGATGTTACAATCTTTTATTCTTTACTCGTTTCGTTTATCATACTGCGGCCATGCTGCAGCACTGCCTTGGATAATTTTAGTGGAAGAATCGACCGCAGTCGTTTATTGTTTGTTGTTTAAAGTCTGATACTTATTGTATCCGTCATTTTGCCGACGTAAACACACCAAGACGGGTTGTCGAACGGTGATGGGAGACAAACAGACATATATATTGTATATTATATTATATACTGTATATTCCATATTCTATACCCCACATTGGTTCTACAGGAATATAAATAAAACATAAAAAACAGACAGTGTTAGAACTCCTTTAAACTAAATAATATATTCCTCTATACACAATCATACAAAAAAACCCACCTTTTTTGTATTTATTTTTACTCGCATATATATATATATATATATATATATATATATCATCATCATCATCATCATCGTTTAACGTCCGCTTTCCATGCTAGCATGGGTTGGACGATTTGACTGAGGACTGGTGAAACCGGATGGCAACACCAGGCTCCAGTCTGATTTGGCAGAGTTTCTACAGCTGGATGCCCTTCCTAACGCCAACCACTCAGAGAGTGTAGTGGGTGCGTTTACGTGTCACCCGCACGAAAACGGCCACGCTCGAAATGGTGTCTTTTATGTGCCACCCGCACAAGCCAGTCCAGGGGCACTGGCAACGATCTCGCTCGAAAATCCTACAGGAGCCAGTCAGGCGGTACTGGCAACGGCCACGCTCAAAATGGTGCATCTCATGTGCCACCCGCACAAGAACCAGTCCAGGGGCACTGGCAACGATCTTACTTGGCTTGCCGGGTCTTCTCACGCACAGCCCATTTCCAAAGGTCTCGGTCCGTAGTCATCGCCTCGGTGAGGCCCAATGTACGAAGGTCTTGCCTCACCACCTCAGCCCAGGTCTTCCTGGGCCTACCTCTTCCACGGGTTCCCTCAACTGTTAGGGTGTGGCACTTTTTCACGCAGCTATCCTCCTCCATTCTCACCACATGTCCATACCAGCGCAATCGTCTCTCTTGCACGCCACAACTGATGCTTCTAATGTTCAGCTTTTCTCTCAAGATACTTACACTCTGACGGGTATTCACATTGACATTACACATCCAACGGAGCATACTGGCTTCATTCCTTGCGAGCTTACGTATGTCCTCAGCAGTTACAGCCCATGTTTCACTGCCATGTAGCATGGTTGTTCGTACGCATGCGTCATACAGTCTGCCTTTTACTCTGAGTGAGAGTCCCTTTGTCGCCAGCAGGGGTAAGAGCTCTCTAAACTTTGCCCAGGCTATTCTTATTCTAGCAGCTACACTTTCAGCGCACCCACCCCCACTACTAACTTGGTCGCCCAGATAGCGGAAGCTATCGACTACCTCTAGTTTTTCACCCTGGAATGAGATAGAAGTTGTTTCCTGTTTGTTTGCAGTCTTTATTGCACCTGAACATCTGCCACAAACAAAAACTAACTTGCTAGTTAACCTGCCTTTGATGTTGCTGCACCTCTTATGTGTCCATAGCTTGCACCGGGTACATCTTATAGAGTTACTACCTACTCCTTTTCTACATACTGAGCAGGGCCATCTACCTGAAGGGGTTTGTGTTTTATCTACCTTCCTACTTATTAGGATTTTGGTTTTAGCTAGGTTGACTCTAAGGCCCTTCAATTCTAGACCTTGCTTCCACACCTGAAACTTCTCCTCTAGTTCTGATAGTGACTCCGCAATTAGGGCAAGGTCATCAGCATAGAGGAGCTCCCAGGGGCAACCTGTCTTGAACTCCTCTGTGATTGCCTGGAGGACTATGGTAAATAATAGGGGGCTGAGGACGGAACCTTGGTGGACCCCTACCTCTACCCGGAATTCATTGCTGTACTCATTTCCAACCCTCACCTTACTGGCAGCATCTCTGTACATGGCTCGCACAGCTCTCACTAACCATTCAAGTCTCTCTAAAGGAGACTACGGCAGCGGTACTGGAAATTAATAGTTATCGCCAAGCCAACATGGCAGTCCCAAAATTAGGACGAAAGCTGCCGTGAATTAGCTCCAAGAAGCCATCGCCTCTAGCTAGCTATGTGACACACGAAACCTGTGTCCTTTATAACCTTCGAACAGGGGAGGTCAGCAGCGTCCCCCTGCTGGTTTGGCATCTGCAGACTAGTTTCAGGGTGTTGCCCCTTGTCAATGCAGAGCAGTCAAGCCCTAGCCAGGCGGCGCTGCTGACTATCTGTTCGAAGGTTATTTATCTAATTTCAGTGGAATCTATCCACTGGTTTTAATTTTGGGACTGCCATGTTGGCTTGGCGATAACTAATAATTTCCAGTACCGCTGCCGTAGTCTCCTTTAGAGAGACTTAGAAATATTAATAACTCTATTTCTGAAAACCAGTGGATAGATTCCACTGAAATTAGATAAATAACCTTCGAACAGATAGTCAGCAGCGCCGCCTGGCCAGGGCTTGGCTGCTCTGCATTGACAAGGGGCAACACCCTGAAACTAGTCTGCAGATGCCAAACCAGCAGGGGGACGCTGCTGACCTCCCCTGTTCGAAGGTTATAAAGGACACAGGTTTCGTGTGTCACATAGCTAGCTAGAGGCGATGGCTTCTTGGAGCTAATTCACGGCAGCTTTCGTCCTAATTTTGGGACTGCCATGTTGGCTTGGCGATAAATATATATATATATATATATATATATATATATATATATATATATATATATATGTATGCATATATATATACAAAATGGCTGATAGTTAGCAAGGTGAGACACACATAAGAAAGAAGGAAACAAAGGACCACTGATGAGGTCACAGAAGTGTGACGAAAGAACTCTGGCCGAAATAAGATTAAGATTAAGATTAATGTAATATAAAGCTGAAAAAAAAAAAAAAATTAACACCAAATATACAGTGCGTGTGTTTTTATTGGCTAAACTGGCAATATGACCATCCCCAAGTACAACAACATATATATATATATATGCATATATACATATATATGTATGTGTATATATATATATATATACATATATATTTTTACACACACACACACACACACACACACACACACACACACACACACACATACATATATATATATATATATATATATATATATATATATATATATATATATATATATATATATATATAAATGCACATCATCAGTGTATCATATATCCGAAAAGGAGGCACACTCTAAATGACAGAGCAGTAATGTATTTACAGAGACTCAATTATGTCTGACCAATGCTTTCGCATCCATAAAGCACTTAGCCTTATTTAGCCTTATACACGATTTTACAGACCCCAATGGCCGCCAAAATAGAAAACTGAAAGTAGAAAACTCTACACTCAGTTAATTTACTCTCTTTTTTTTACCCTATTTTACTTGTTTCAGTCATTTCACTGCGGCCATGCTGGAGCATCACATTTAGTCGAAAAGATCGAGCGCAGAGCTTATTTTTTTGTAAGCCTAGTACTTATTCTATCGTTCTCTTTTGCCGAACTGCTAAGTTACGGGGACGTAAACACACCAGCATCGGTTGTCAATCGATGTTGGGGGACGGGACGAACATAGACACTAAAACATACACACACTAATATATATATATATATATATACATATATATATATATATATATATATATATATATATATACATATATATATATATATATACATATATATATATATATATATATATATATATATATATATATATATATATATATACATATATATATATATATATATATATATATATAAATGCCAGCAATGCCCGTCTAGGGAGTTGTTGGACCTGCGGTCAGCTTTACTTGGGTTTGCGGCCGCAGGTTCCATGATCGCATGTCTGCGCATCAACAGATGCCGCATGACTAAGCCGCCACGCAGAGGGAGCTGACAACAGACTGACCACCTTATCATTGGAACGCCCCTGCAACTAATTCATATTCTTCTAGAATGGAGCCGACCGTCTCCATTTCGGAGACTCCTGATACCATGACGCTGACGTCGTCCGTGTAGGCAGACACTACTCTTCCGCGTCCCAGTTCGAAAGGGATGGCCCTCAATTGGTCCAACTTCCACAGCAGTGGCTCGAGAGCCAGCACGTACAGAAGAGATGACTGCATGCAGCCCAGACGGACCGAGCATGCGATGCTAAACGGATCCGATAGAAGGTCATTTACTTTGTCCACCGAGCAGGTGCCGATGTGTATTGCAACGATACAGGCTCTGGAAACGGGTCCGAAACCGATCGCTTTAAGGACGGCTTTCAGGAAGCGGTGGTCGACTCTATTGAGTACCTTTGATTGATCCAAACTGATCAGGGCCCCACCGAAGCCAGCTTTAGTCAGTGCCCTCTCTAGGATGCATTGCATAAGGTGGAGGTTGACGTGGACAGACCTGTTAGGGATTGCGCCCGTTGGTGCTTCCTCAACGACTAGCACCAACCTTGTCGCTAATACCTTGGCCAAAATCTTAAGCTGTGTTGTTGTTGTTGTTGTTTCAGTTGTTTGTGGTGGTGGTGGTGGTGGCGTCGGCGGCGACTGAAGCGATGGTGGTGGTGCTGCCGCAGTTCGCATTGCTGCTGCTGCTGCTGCAGTCGTCGTCGTCGTCGTCGTCGTCGTCATCATTATCGTTGCTGCTGGTACTTTGGCACGTGGTACTGATGTCATAGCAACAAGAGGAGATTATATTTTTCTTTGGCCAGGAATTTATTTCACCTTCAGCTGAGTTTCTGTTCGCAGTTACAACAGAACGCTGCTCTTGGTCAAATTTTATTTTCTTTTCCGAATCTGACATTTAAAAAAAAAAAATTGGTAAAATGAATAGAATCCTGTCTTTACAGAAAAATGCAAAAATGGAAAAACAACTATTACACCCCCAAACCCCCCGAAAAAGGAGTTGAACTCAGAGAAAATGTTACCACCACGATCCAAACAATGCAAGCAAAATACTTGTCGAATAAAATTTTGAATAAGCAGGCTGCAACCAGCCGAAATGCTTGAGTAAATACTTACGAATGAGGTGGGGGGGGGGTCCTACAGGCTGACAGCCATAATAATAATAATAATAATAATAATAATAATAAAAAGAAGAAGAAGAGGAAGAAGAAGAAGAAGAAGAAGAAGAAGAAGAAGAAGAAGACGAAGAAGAAGAAGACGAAGAAGAAGAAGAAGAAGAAGAAGAAGAAGAAGAAGAAGAAGAAGAAGAAGAAGAAGAAGAAGAAGAAGAAGAAGAAGAAGAAGAAGAAGAAGAAGAAGAAGAAGAAGAAGAAGAAGAAGAAGAAGAAACAAGACAGGGTACGAAAAATCAGCTACTGGTTCAAATCTTCCCGAAATACAGGAGCTGGAAGTGCCCCACAACCGGGATATTCCAACAGTTGGCCATAACGCACATCATCAAATAACCAAAAGAAAAAGAACAAAAAAGTTCATTCGGCTTTCTATCATGCCATTGAGTTCCCCACAAATAAATCTAATACTAAACGAACCTACTTAAACAGGAGACTGAAACACCTTGAAGTAAGACCCTACATAGACAGTAACAAACTTGCCAATGTCAGAAGAAACATTATGAAAAAGAAATTACTGAATTAGAGATTGACCAAATTAAACAAGCAGTAAGGGATAAAAAGAATGAAACTGCAGCTAAAGAAGATACTACAGAGGAAATAATTATAGAACAGCCCAAGTCTGATGAAAATACAGTAATGATTGAAAGAGTTAAGGTAACTGATAGGCAAAGTGAAATACTCTCTGAACCAACCATAAACACTAAGGCAGATTGAAATCAAATAGATGAAGAAAGTCACACAGAAATTAACCCAACAGAACTAGATGATCTAAAATATCAAATCATGATTGAATGACTGAAAATTAAAGAAACCAGTATGAATGAACGCTACACTCTCCCCAAAATTCGCAATTCTAACCAAAACCTGAAAATAATTGGTAAAATCCGCCTTGCACTTAAGGATATAATTTCAGCTAATGATGTTGATATTACAGATCTCAACCACCTGTACTATGCATCTGCGATGATCTCAACGATGCTATGTGGTGAAAGGATTAGAAATCGACATGTCCACAAAATGCCTGCTTAGCAAGAGCGTATTCAGCACCAAATTCAGTTACTTAGGCCTGACATAGAATATTTGAAAAACCTTAAGTTTGACAAGACTATCAAACCCGAAAATTAATGAAGGAATATAATATGAAAACCATATTTGACATCAATACCACCATAGAGATCATCAAGAAAAAGGTGTGTGCTAAAGCTGCCCGCATAGCATGGTATGAAAAGTGCGTTAGATTCTTCAAGGACAACAACATGTTAAAAAATAACCCAAAACATTTTTACAGAAAGATAGGAAAAATACCAGTTACAGTAAAGTTTATTCCATCAAAAGAAGAAGTACAGGAATTTGGGAATAAAATTTGGGCAGAAGAAAAAACACACAGTGAAAAGGCCTCTTGGATTAATTGAATATCTACTGATTTAGACTCCTTAGAAGAGCAAAAGTGAGAGGGTATCAAGGTAGAGGATGTAAAATCTGCTCTCAGGAGGTCAAGCAAATGGAAGTCTCCAGGAAAGGATAAAATTCCTAACTTCTGGTAGAATGTCTTCTCAGAGAGCCATGAACTGCTAACAAAACCTTACAACAATGTTTTGCAACAACCTAGTTAATGGTGTCACGTTCCTACTTCCCAAAAATGAAGAAACAAATGAACCAAAAAATGATCGACCCATAACCTGCTTAACAACAATGTATAAAATGCTAACATCTGTCTTGACTGAATATGCCTATAGATTTTTAATAGAAATTAGCATATTCCCTAATGAGCAAAAAGGATGTAAACGTGGGTCCTATGGTTGTAATGATCAGCTACTCATCAATAAGAGGATCTTGGAAGATTTTCAGAAACGATGCAAAAACTTGTCGATAGCCTGGGTAGACTATAAAAAACTTTTGATAGTCCAACACATTGCTGGATTAAGAAATGTCTGGAAATGTATAAAATAGCACCTTCTCTTCAAAACTTCTTGTATGTAAATATGAGAACATGGAGAACCACACTGACTCTCTTAATGCTGGAGATGTAAGAATTTCATGTGGCATTATCCAGGGTGACTCTCTATCACCACTCCTCTTTTGTTTATCCTTAATACCTCTCTCGAAATTGCTCGATGATGTACAATACCGCTATAACATGTTTGATAAAAATATAAATCATCTCATTTACATGGATGATTTAAAGCTATTTGCAAAAAATGACCAACAACTCAAGGGTTTACTAGCGATTGTTAAACAATTCAGTGATGACATCAGTGATAACGATTGTTAAACAAGTCAGGAGAAATGTGCAAAAGCTACCTTTATCAAAGGAAAAATGACAGAAACATCCAATGTTAATCCTGACCAGCAGAATGTCATAAAGGAATTGGAACCAGCGGTATTTGAAGGGGACGGAATCAAACATTCAGTGATGAGAGTAAGGATCAGAAGAGAATGTTATCGCAGAGTGAGAGCAATACTCAAGACAGAGCTGAATGCAAGAAACAGGATCGAAGCGATCAATACTTTAGCCATACAAGTCGTGACTTACAGTTTCAATATAGTTAACTGGTCAATTACTGAAATATGTCATCTTGACAGAAAAATATGAAAATTGTTGACAATGCATAGAAGGCAGATATAGAACAACTTTATTTGCCAAGAAAAGAGGGAGGCCGTGGACATTTACAACTGGAATTAACAATGAAGATTGTCACAATTGGCCTAGACACCTACCTGAAATACTCTGATGGCTGAATGTTAAGACTTGTCCCAAAATATGAAAACAAGTAAATTTCATACTCACTAACAAAACAGGCAAAGGAATATCTAAGTGAATTTCAAATACAAATTCCAGAATTAGACGTACTAGAAACAGGTACAAAACAAAGTTAAGCGTATGAAAACCTGTGCTAAAGCTGCTGCCTTACATATTCTTACTGATAAATGGCAAGAAAACCTCTCAATGGCAAATATCCAAAGAGAGCTAATATTGCCGATGTTGACAAAACATTTACCCATCAATGGTTAGTGGCTTCTGGCTTAAAATCAGAAACAGAAGGGTTTATCATAGCAGCCCAAGATCAATGCTTACCTACAAGAAACTACCAGGCCAACATATTTAAAGACCGGCAGCTTCCCAACATGCAGTCAGATTTTGTCTATGATGTCACGTTCTTTTCTCTACAGCCTACTCTCTGAATATGCACAATTGTATTGTTTGCCCGTAAGAGTATCTATCAGCAAACGTTTCGTTTCTTTTTTTCTTTTTCTATAAATTTCATTATACATATATATATATATATATATATATATATATATATATATATATATATATATATACAGGTAAGTTTCCAAATTTGGTCGATAGGGATATACAATCCTAGCGGGTATTGTATTCGCTTTTACCGGTTAATAATGCTAGTTAACCTCAGTGAGTGTAGAAGAATTGCAGTATGTTTATTTTACAATTCTCAGTAGATTTTCACATCGGTAAATCCGTATGTCTCTATAGAGACTGCATGTTGTCGGTTGAGAAGAAATAATAAACGAATAATTAAGGAGAACAGTGATTTATTTATTCAGTTTTATTCTGGAATTAATAACGTCTTTCCATTTCTGTACCGAATCATGTTTCTGCTTCTGAAAAAGCGGCATCAGAAATTAGCACCAAAATGAACGCCAAAATGCAATACTTTCCAGTGTGCACTGAGCGGCAGCAGAAACATGTTGGTACAGAAATGGAAAGAATAAAGCTGGATATAGAAATCTCTGTTCTCCTTAGTGATCAATTTATACATACATACATACATAATACATACATACATACATACATACATACATATATGCATATATATATATATATATATATATATATATATATATATATTGATAGAAAAGACAAGAAAAGAAAGAGACCACGATATTATGTAAATAGAGGAATTTATCTGTAAATGATATGTGACAATTATTGGGTAGCCATGATAAAACTCCGAGTTTTCAAATACAAAGGGCATTTTCCTTGTTTCTGCCTGTCTCTGTCTCTCTTGTTTACCCTTGTGAGTTCGAGGTCGTTGTAAATACTTGGCAGAGAAGAAGAAGAAGAAGAAGAAGAAGAAGAAGAAGAAGAAGAAGAAGAAGAAGAAGAAGAAGAAGAAGAAGAAGAAGAAGAAGAAGAAGAAGAAGAAGAAGAAGAAGAAGAAAGAGGAGGAGGAGGAGGAGGAGGAGAAGAAGAAGAATGCGGGAGTGCCATGATAGTAATAGGATGTTAAATGACCTGAAAGAGACTTGTTGTGGATCAATCACTACTACCATCCACAACAATTCCCTTTCAGGACACTTGACCATTTAGCATCTTACTACTATCATGGCACTCCCGCATTCTTATTCTTATTCTCCCCCCTTCTCCTCCTCCCCTCCTCCTCCTCCTCCCCTTCCTCCTCCTCCTTCTTCTTCTCTGCCAAGAATTCACAACAACCTCGAACTCACAAGAGTAAAGAAAAGAGACAGAGACAGACAGAAACAAGGAAAACGCCCCTTGTATTTGAATACTATGCAAATATTCTTTAAAAAAACATTTCTTTTAATTTTTCCAGAATTTCATTGTTTTCCACACTTACAGTTACAAAAGTCTCAGTGACTGAAACCGGTACTGAAATGTTTTTTATGATAAAATTATTTTAGCATTTTCTACCTTGACTTTTTTTCCCATATATATAAACTCGTGTGTTTCTTTTCAACCTTCTATATAGGGGGGCGAGGACACGGTCTAGGTATTTTGAGATAAGCTCGGTGGGGCAGTTGCAGGCGGAGACGATGGGGCGGCCAGGGTTGTTCGGTTATCTCAAAATACCTAGACCGTGTCCTCGCCCCCCTAGTGGCTTCTCTCTCTTCCCACATTCATGACACTAACCACGCGCTTCGTCTATTCAACTCTTTCTCTTTCCCTCCCGGCCCTTCTAAGCTTCTCTTCACTCTAGACATCCAGAGCCTCTATACAGTGATCCCCCACGACGAGGGGCTGCGTGCCCTGAAGTTTTTTCTAGACCAACGCCCCAACCCACAACCCGACACCTTCACACTCATTCGTCTGGCCGAACTTGTCCTATCTCTCAACTGCTTCTCGTTCGCGGGAGATATCTACCAGCAGATATCTCGGGAGTGGCCATGGGGACGAGAATGGGCCCCAACTACGCGAACCTCTTCGTTGGTTATGTTGAGGCCCAAATATTCTCCAGTTTCACTGGTCCCACTCCCGAACTATACGGTCGGTATATCGACGACTGTATCGGTGCCACCTCACTCTCCCGCGAACATCTTGACTCGTTCCTCTCTTTCGTTCAGTCTTTCCATCCTGCCCTCCACTTCTCCTGTACTGTCTCTGACACCTCTGTCCCCTTTCTCGACATTTCGGTCAGCATCCTCCACTCCGCCCTTAGAACCTCCATCCACTACAAACACACAGACTCACACTCCTATCTCAACTTCTCCTCCTCCCACCCTAGACACACAAAACTTTCTATCCCCTATTCCCAATTCCTCCGTCTACGCAGACTTTGTAGCGACAGCCATGACTTTGAGACTCAGTCTCAACTCATGGCTCACCACTTTAGCCTGCGTGGATATCCACCCACCACCATCCACACCGCCCTTGCCAGAGCACGTTCTGTGGACCGTGCATCTGCTCTCTCCCCCCGAACCCGCCCTGCCGTTTCCCGCCTCCCTTTTCCCCTTACCTACCATCCCACCACCCTACCCCTCCAACGCTCCATTCTCCGAGCTTTTCGGCGCCTCCAGTCCGACCCCTCCACCTCCCACATCTTCCCTAATCGACCCCTCCCCTCCTTCAAACGAGCCCACAACCTACGGGACCTCTTGGTCCACAGCTTCTTCCCCAACCCAACCTCCCAACCTGGCTCGTTCCCCTGCTCCCGCCCACGCTGCCGCACTTGCCCTTACCTCTCCAACACCACCCTCCTCACCAGCACCCATCACCGACCCTATCGCATCACCGACTCTTTCACCTGCACGTCTACCAACATCATATATTGCCACTCCTGCTCTCTCTGCCAATTCCTGTACATCGGACAAACGGGGCGCCGCCTGGCCGACCGATTCGCGGAACACCTCCGAGATATCAACGTCGGCAATGACACCCCGGTGTCACGCCACTTCCGTTCTGCCGGCCACTCCTTGCGGCAACACCTGTCTGTGTTTGGATTGTCCATGCACAGGAGCCATCCGGACTCCCGTTTGCGCCGTGAACAGGGATTAATCTTCTATCTTCGCTCCTTTGCGCCACATGGGCTCAACTCCCCTCCACTCTTCATCTAACCCCCTCCTCCTGTCTCTCTCCCCCACCCTCCCTCCTACCACCCATCTCTCCCCTCCCCCACCTCCTGCTCCGATTCCTACTTCTTTGTACGTCTCTTCACCTCTCTTCATACTTCTCTCCACTCCCACTTCTCTTCACCCCTACTCTTTCTCTCCTCTCTCTTACTCTCTCTCACTCTCTTCTCTCGTACTCCCCCCTCTCTCACTCTTACTCTCTACACTCTTACTCTCCTACTCTCTACACTCTTACTCTCTTACTCTCTCACCCTTACTCTCTTACTCTCTCACCCTTACTCTCTCACTCCCTTCCCCTCTCTCTCACTCTCTTTCTCTTCCTCTCTTTCTCTTCCTCTCTTTCTCTTCCTCTCTTTCTCCCCCCATACCCACCTTCCCCTCTTTCTCTCCCCCATACCCACCTTCCCCCTCTCTTAATCCACCTTCCCTCTCTTATACCCACCCTCTCTCCTCTCTTCCTCTCACCTCCCATACCCATCTTCCCCCTCTCTTACATCCACCTTCCCCTTCTCCCTCCTCGTCAACACCCTCTCATAAGCTCATCCCACCACACCCCAACACACTCCTACTCTACCTTCCCACTCCACCCCATCCAATTCCTTACACCCACCACCAACCCCTACCCACAGACCACTACCTCTACCCCACCCTAAGCCTAACCCACACTCCACCCATGCCTTCCCCACCTCCCAACACCCTCGCATCACACCACGCACACCACACCAATACCCTCGCATCACACCACGCACACACTACAACTGACCAACTACTAACTCCCTTTCTCCCTTCCCCATTTTCACACACTACATACGTCAAGAACACCAGCATTCTACCTCCCACACACAGCCCCTCGTTCCCGATCACCGTTTGTTATCTCCCCCTTTCTTAGCTCTCCTGAAATAAGAATTTCTAACTTCCGGTCAGCCATTGTTATGATCGGCCATTATTATGATTGACCGTTGACTGAACACTATTCAATTTTTTTCTCCGTGTTTTTCTCCCTGTCTCCGTATTCTTTCTGTTGAAGAGCGTAGCTCGAAACGTCAAAGACTTTCCGTATTCCCGAGCGTCATACTAATATATACTTTTGTTATTTACACCACCTGTCCTCGTCTGTTGTTATTATTTGTATATTCTCC
>NC_142928.1:7284827-7299435 GCF_046866305.1 Octopus bimaculoides | reverse complement strand
ATTGTACTGCATTCAGTTTGGATATTTTTGTTGCTTATTTTGACTTTAATCACCTTATTTTGGAATTGTATGGATAATACCATACTTAATTCTGGTGCCTAAACTTAAGTTCCATATTCACCTTGAATCTAAATTCTTTACATATGTGTGTGTGTATATATATATATATATATATATATATATATATATATATAGATATATATATATATGCCAGAGTAAGTATATAAATGCGAAACAAGGTGGAAAAAATAGGACTCGAATACCAGAGGTAGAGTAATATGCTTTGGTTGAGAAACCAAAACTGTCCGATGAACGGGAACGTGGACCTCTGAGTAACAGTTTTTATGATGTTTTTGCAGCTTTATTAATAAAGTATATATAAATGTATATATACACGTGTTTGTTTGTGTGTGTGTGTGTGTGTGTGTGTGCGTGTACCACATCCATATATGTACGTGTGTATGTGTGTATCGACGATATTGTTCTAAGATATTTCTAGTTTACATTGCGAGCCCAGACTTGGGCACCAGTTATCAAAACGTGATTTTTTTTTTTTTAAACGTGTAAAAATCTCTCACCTTTGTTTTCTTCTTAACATCGATTGAAAATATGATAAATATTCGCTAGATTAGTCACATTAGATTATTTTAGTAGAAAATTTCCAATAGAGTTCAATATATGATTTTGGATATTTTGCTTCCAGTGCTTGATAAACGTGTATTGCTTAGAAAATAATAGAAGCACAAGTCTCAATGTAATCCGTTTAATCGAGCTCTGGATAATTTGGGAGAACAATTTATTACAAATATCTAATCACAAAACAATACATTATAGATAATTAAACCCAGGACCAATATTTCTATGAAACAAAACAAAACCCATTTGATTATCTTTTGGGAGAAACTAGAATCGTTTTTGGTGAGCAGAGAAGACGTACTACGTTTTCTTAGATGGCACTGACATACAGTTTCCGATTTGGAATTGTGTTGTAAATCCCAGTTTGAACAAGAAAAATGTCGTAAATTTCGTAAAGAATATATATAGGCTCGACGTAAAGATTTAGAGTTACCGGATGACAGTACCGATTCTTTACTACTGCAACAAATGTTATAGCCGTAGTTCTTTAGAAGAATTTCTAAATTTCTTCCAGTAGGATAAATGCAAATGTAGAACCTACTTCTATTTGAACGTATTACATCGTCATATCCAGAGAAATGAAATGACGGCGAAATGATTTGACGGAATGATTGTTCAGCTTTATTGCCACGGTTAGCATATTGGTAATTCTTTGATTCCACATTCCATGTTGCCATTGCAGGTTTGCATGAATATTGCTTTGCCTCTAGATTTTCACCAACGCTGCAGTTTGCCAGTATCTTTCGACTGATATCACTAGAATGTCCCAAAGCATTACTTCCACGTTCCTGCACCGAATTACTTTGATCGTCATTCTTGAATAATTTTAAAAGACTGCGTGCTGAAGAATTAACAGATGAACAATGTCTTTTGATGAAAGCCAAAATCTGATTGATATCTGTTGTATTCAGTGCAAGTGATTTCTTGGAAATACTTGACTTTTCCTGGTGTTCATGAGAAATTGCACTAAGCTTATATTTTGAAGGGAAAAAGATTTCTGCTTCGCAGTCATCTAACAAGGGCTGTAAAAGGAAACACGTTAGAATTATGGCTAGTTTCATTTTCTTGTCATCCTTAATTGCGGCCAAGAAGATCGATCTCATCATAACTAAAATCTTATTTCAGCTAAGAGAAGACTGTATGAATTAATCCCTTTTAAACAATTGACTGTCGTCTTCTAAAGTTTTCGTGTACTTCCTTAAATGACACCGTTTAATATTCAAAATTCCTTTTGAATTCTTCCGGTCCAATAAAACATTTGTGATATTTATCGGTTGTGAAGTCGAAAGTTCTTTAATGTTTGTAATAATCTTCAATTAAAGCAGCTTCCTCACAACCTATATAATACATTGAAACATTGCACTGTATTATGAAAGCTACGAAATGGAGATTTAAATCAGAAATCGCAAGACAGGAAACGCTTTGTACAGGACGCTAAGATATTATAAACTTTCCCTCGTTTTATTATTTTTTTTTTCATTAAGACCGAAACAAAGTAAAACATTTCAACACGTCATCATATTGACAAAAAAATTAGGTTTGTGGAGTTAAAACTTAACAAACTAAGATCAATGCAGCTAAATTAGTTTTAGATTATTCAAATATATTTCGTTAAATATAAAATACTGTGCAATCTATATTTGCGTTTAAAAATATAAATTGATTGGATTTAAAACAGGTATGATTAACAACTAAGGTTAAGTCTTAGACAATCCAATTCGTGGGAATTATCACTAATCTCTTTTATTGATCTTTGGGGGTTTTGTGCCGCAATAATTTCCACTTTATTTGCAGCTTGGTTGATGGGTGGTAAATGACTATACACAACATGTTTTAAAGCACTCCATTATGTGGATGTTTTGTATCTTAGAGTAACTATTAATAATGTATTAAGGTCTATTTATTTTGCTGCCAATTTCAGTAACTGGGATGGAGTAATAACGGTGACAGGGGACAAACCAGCAACCATTACGATAATTTGCTTCTGTTACAACCACTCATAACTTTGCTGTCATCCTTCGATTTAGCCAACACTTCATTTCCTGGGACGAGTCACTGTTGACGGTGGTGTTGTTGCTATTATTTAGCAACAGGTATCAGGGCAGTGAACTGGCAGATTGAATAGCGCGCCGGGAAAAATGTTTAGCAGCATCTCGACCGTCGGTACCTTTTGAGTTCAAATTTCACCAGGGTCGCTGAAATAAGTACCAGTTGAACACTGGGGTCGATGTAATCGAATAATCCCCTCTCCCAAACTAATCAGTACAAAGGATTATTTAGCACCAGATTAGCTACAGTCGAATAGAGAAAAGGAGAGAGAGAGGGGGAGAGAGAGAGGAGAGAGAGAGAGAGAGAGAGAGAGAGAGAGAGAGAGAGAGAGAAATCTATAAAGATGTTCCAGTTGTGACCATCCTGGACTATCTTGTTCAACATATTCTTTCTGAGTTTAGATGTTGGGATATGACATGATGGAACTTGGCTGTTATTTCTAGCAAGTCAAGCCTCCAGGTAGAAGTGCTTCTATTGCGAGAAGGTGAGCAACCACAATAACAACAAGGATTTCTGGTATGAGCACAAGTCTAGCAATTTTGAATGAGGTGGGGGGTGAGGTTCATCGTTGTCATCGACCGCTGTACTTTCCGTCTGTCATCAACAATTTCAATTTTGTCCACCACAGGACTTTCTTTCCATGGCCGGCTGGCAGCTAAAATCTGTCTGCCCTTTCCAGCAAAAAAGAAGGCGCTGGGTAGAGCTTCATAATGGACTCGCCCGATAGACAGATCCGCCCTTTGCAAGTCAGAAATATTCGGATGTTAGAAGAGTGAGTGCGGAACAGTTTCGTCTCACTGGGCGAATATCGAACATACCCGCTGATGGCACTTCAGTCTCTGCAGAGTTTATCTCGAACAGGCAATACACTTTGGTTGCACTCCCAGGCCAGGGTCCTCTGGAAATTATTAATGGGTTCTGGATGGAAAGTCTACAGAAAGAGACTACCCTATTGATTTTCGTTGATATCCAGTGTTCCTTCGTGAATGTCATCGCTTTTGTTTGTACCTGTAAAACCCCAGCATGAGACATCCACCAATCGCATAGGTCATGGAACAGAAGGCTGTGAGTACTTGATGACACTTTTAGTGCCAGGCAAGCACTTTGCCTCGGTTTTTGTCTGACCAAGACTTGAAGTTATATGAAGGAAACAAGCTAGGATAAAACGCATCAGACAAACGGCGACGAATCCAGTTCCCCGTCAAGAATTTCCTGGAGGTTTCGCAGCCTCAGTGTATGGCCGCGGGTCATCATCCACAGCACGCCTAGATCTTCATGTAGAGGATGTTGAGAGCCTCACCAGTGTCCCTACCATAAAATGAGGAAGAGCACAGGCATCAGTCTAGCGAAATGTGAACTAGGACTAGGTACGATTATCAAGTGGTAATTGATAATGAAGGTGATGTAGGATCGCCACCACAGCCCGAGCATTCAGGATTTGCTTCGTTTGAGCCCCATTTCTGAGTGACATTAACTACTCGACTTATCCCCATGCAAATCTTCTCCAACTGGGCTTCTGGACCAAAGCAGACCCTTAGCAATTTAACCGATCCATCCAGCTCCTCACAAGGCTATCTAGCCGCAAGCCCATCGAGATCTTTTTTTAAATTTTGGTTCCCATCAGCGACACGCAGTTTCTCAGGGCGGTACAGATCCCTTTCGGTGTTCTTGCTGTCCGACGCTTTTACAGTAACATTATTGGAAATACGGATACAGCTATTTTGCATCCAAGTTTTCACAACAGTATATCAAGAGTTAGTAAATACAGAGGAGACGAGAGGAGACAATCCTGGCAAACTGAACGATTAATACTGAATGGCTCCTATCGGTGACCATTCACCTTAATCTCCCGTCAGATGTCGTTGTACTTTACGGCGATCCATCCACTAATGACGGGATCAGTTGAGAAAATTTCGCCCGATCTTCATTCTAATGCTTTTAACAGATGTCTCCACAGTAATTCGAAAACTGTTGCCATTCTTTTCAAAGTACAAATATCATTTTTCTCATTGTTTTGGATTACACCCTGGGGTAAAGCAATCCCTGTTTTTACACAATTCTCCCTGTTAATTGTTTCGTTATAGAAACATTTTCTGAGTCTGAAAATTTTGTCTGTGTGGTGTGACGATGGAAGTAATATGCATTGTAGAACATATATGTGTTTTTGTTGTTGTTGTTGTTGTTGTTACTGTTACCATTCAGAAGAATTAGGTAAAACTCAAAGAAAACACACACGCACACGCACACACACACACACACACACACACTCACTCACTCACACACGCACCCGCACGCGCACACACACACACACACACACACACACACAAACAAACACACAGTTCAGGGGCATGTTGTCTTATGCTGATACAATGAGAAACAAACCTAAATGAAAAATACAAGATCCATCCCGGTCTGATTTTAATCATTTGAATGTCAATCGCCAGACAAATACGTTTGTGTTGCGTTGTTACATTTTCGGCGAACTTGCCAACCTCTCACGCTGGCCAACATAAGAACTTTAACAGTAAGGCACTATACAAAATACATGGTCTAACATTGAAGTCTGGTTCTTATTTTTAAAAATCCCACATTTTTGTCATGTCACTATTTCGTAAAGAAAATCCTAAGTCTAAAATAATCCTCCTTAATCGCTCGCATTAAGATGGCATTACATATCTAATACAGCGTTTAAAACATTTCAGCGTAAACTAATATAACATTGACTTCTTAGAGATTTACAAGTCCGACATATTAAACGAGTCAATAAGTTCCATTGCGAAAGAGTAACGACTAACGTTTCAAACAATGTTTTTCCTAATCTTTAATCTTCTCAGCTAAAGAAGAAGTCAAATGTATAAACATCAAACATACGGTTTTCTGAACAAAATCCATCCATGGCCAATTGTGTTTCTAAACCAATATAGGAAGCTAATACTTCTTTTTTGTTTTAATTACTAAAAACCGTGTCCACAGTTTTAGTTTCACCGGAACGGTAGGTTTTTTTTTTGTTTTTTAATCTAATCTACGGTTATGTTGTTCTTAAATAGCCAGATATTGGCTGTGGACGAATAAACTAGGGGCAAAATGCTTAGCGGCATTTCATCCGTTTTTACGTTCTGAGTTCAAACGCCGCCGAATTCGACTTTGCCTTTCATCGATAAAACAAGTACCAGTTATGGGGCTTTTCTAATCTTGCAATCCACTCCCTCAAAATTTCAGGCCTTGTGCCTGTATTCGAAAAGATACTGTGCCTAGTGTAAAAAAGGATATTAATGTGCACGATAATAGGGTGAGCTTGCAAAATCATTACTGCGTCAGACAAAATGTTTAGCGGCATTTCGTCCGTTTTTATGTTCTGGGTACAAATTCCGCTGAGGTTGACTTTGCCTTTAATTCTTTCGGGGTCGATAAAATAAGAATCAGATAAGCACTAGGGTTGATGTAATCTACCAATTCCCATCCGTCTCAAATTTTAGGCCATGTGCTTCTATTAGAAAACATATTAATGTGTACAGGAAGCAGAGTCATATTTTAAATCGATTCTGTTTAATAAAATTCAGTGAAGATAATCTGTACCTATAAAATCAGTTTAAGTCACTTAAGACGAGAGTGCAGTGAAGAGTGAATGGGATATTCTTCAGTGTAAAGACAACATTGAACATGTTTCGCCCCTGTAAGAGTTCATCAGTAAAACAGACTCGTCTCTACTGTTCGATCACAGAATGGAAAGATAAAATGTGTAGGAGTTTAGTGAAAGAACCTACGGTGAGTGATAACTTAACAGATATCTACATGTATCATTTGTAAATTTAGATTTCACAGCAGTCTATCGGTGCAGACGTAACAAATATGTTGGCCTCTAGCATAACAGGCTGCGAAAATGAGATTTAGCGTAACTTCCTGGTTTTGTATACAAACCAAATTCTCTTATCTATTGACTTATTTTATCTTCTTCTTCTTCTTCTTCTTCTTCTTCTTCTTCTTCTTCTTCTTCTTCTTCTTCTTGTAGATAATCTAGCAAAAGATCTTCGTACAAACCAGAGATTGCTAACAAGCTGTGTGTTTACGCTATCATCTTGTCGCTGTGTTTATAAGTTTATAAGCCTGCAGATTATAAACCGGAAACAAAATAAAGAAAGAAATTTAAAACAACAACAACTGAACGAGAAATCTTTGCTGTGAATCAGAATCAGAGAGTCAAAGAAGAAATTATGATTATTTCTTTTTATGCTAGATTTTGTTGGAACTCCTCGAGTGTCGCATGTGTAGCGGGCTTGCTGCCGCAGCCTACCGTACCATGCTATTTGTTCTTTACAACTTTCCTAATTATTCTGGCCGTGCCAAGGAGGCAAAACTTTTGTAGCAGTTCTACCGGGCACTCTATTCCGATTTCTTTTATATTCCTCTTGATGCTTCCTGATTCTGTCTCCAAGAACCCAACAGTAATTGGCACAATCTTTATCCTCCTTATTTTCTATAGACGGGCTCTTTCGTACATTTACTTTTTGTGTTTCTTCTCGACTATTTGTGGGTCAAAGGAGCACGTAACATCAACTATATAGTATATATCTGGTGCACTTTGTCCACCACCGCTAGGTCCCGTCTGTTATGTTCTACCCTTATTATTATTATTATTATTATTATTATTTTATTGCCTTTGCACAGCTTCTAACGCTGGTGATGTAGTACGGTGTCAGCTTTTCACTATCAGTGAACTAAGGTAGCATCCATTATTTGTCGAGCACCCTCCGGAGTATCCGAACGGTTCCAAGCAGTGCTGTTTTCTGCAAGTGCTCCACCCTTATTGCAGCCCCTATTTGTTCCATGTACTTCTCAACATTTTTACTCACTGTTCCCAGGGCTCCGACAATTATTGGTACTACTACCAACTTTTTCAGCGACCACAACAGTTTAACCTTCTAAGCAAACCTGTCATATTTATTGATTTTTTTATTCAATAGCCTTATTTATATTCGTGCTTTCACTTCACTACCGAGTGCAGTTCTGTATGCCTTGTGTATGTGCTGTACTTTGTGGTGGTGCTCTTATTTTCATTGTATTCAATGTGTTTTGTGTAAGATGAGTGCGGTGCCTAGTTGTGCTATTTTTTGTATGTTATCTATACATGTAAGCCCTGGAGTTTTTATTATATATTTATCTGAATGTTTTGTGTCATACCTAATGCGCCCACTATGATAGGAATTGTTCCTGTTTTTAGACTCCACATTCGAGTTACCTCTATTTCCAGATCTTTGTAATTTGAAAGTTTCTCCATTTCTTTTAAAGAAATATTGTCATCTGTTGGTAGTGATATATCGATTAGAAAGCATTTTTTTTCCTTCATGATCTTTGACAACTCTATCCGGCCTATTGGCTTTAATTTTTTTATATGTATTGGCATATCCCAGAGTATGGTTGCTTTCTCATTTTCAGTAAGCTTTTCTGAGGAGCGCCTATACCATCATTTTTCTGTTCTTATTCTATAGTGTTGGCATAAACTCCAGTGTATGTAGGTCCCAACTCTGTCGTATCTGTGAATATATTCCTTCTTAGCCAGGACTGGGCAGCCAGAGACAATATGATTTACTGTTTCTTCATCACCACATATTCCGCATTTACGTGTCTTTCTTTTCATTAACTGGTTTTGGTAATTTCTGGTGGGAAAGCATTGATCTTGTGCTGCAATTAAAAATCTTATTTCATTTGCTGTATCAAGTGTGATGTTGCTACTCTTAACTAGTTTTCCTCTTTTCAAAGTTGCTTTGGCACATTTTTCTAAGCTAAGTTTCATGTTTATTTTTTTGGTAAATCCATGTACTGTCTGTAGTAATGTTTCCAGCTGTTTGTCGTTTGTATCATATAGTTTTAGATCATTTGTATATAAAGGGTAGCTGATTATTTTGCCGTAACAGTTGTATCCTCATCCAGTTCTATTTAGCATGTCAGATAAATGTGCTAGTTTCAAGCAGAAAAGGAGTGGAGAGACCGTGTCTCCTTGGAATATTCCTCTTCTAATGGGGATGGCTTTGGTTTTTATGAGTCCCTATTTTGTCTGGAGCTGTAGCACTATTTGCCATTTATTCCTGGAATGTTTTATATCTTTTATATATTCTATGACCGTCCCTGCACCATTTGTTATCACCAGGCAAACCGACACTACCACTGACAGCATCACCACCAACCATATGACCAGAGACGAAATCCACGGTGATAACACCCGCGGAGACGGCAGACGTACCAACACCGCTGGATCATTGCGCCATAACGACAGCATCAACACCGGTGATACCAACAACATCCTCACGCCCGGAGCCCACCAGAGATACACCAGGAGTGCGAATATAGCCACCTCCCAAGCTTGTAAATATATCGGATCGGCCAGTACATCTTTCAAGTGAGACTTCCACAACCATCAGTCATCCTTCAGAGACCCAGAAAGACGTTTTGTCACGTCCCTGACCAGCCATGCGTGGCACCTCAAAGATCAAGGGACCCTATATGATATCAGATGGGAGATAATAGAACATCCAGGCCCATATATTAATGGGAGTGGCATCGTAGAGAGAACCAAAATTCTTAAGAACTATGCTAAGCCTAGCACGTTAAATAATCGTAAAGGAATGTCCTCAAATGTGTTAATTTGAAGAGCTACCGACTGGAAAACTATATCTCCCTGTTTGCTGGTTAGGTTACTACGAGACTGTAAAGCTTTTGATTATAGCTTCTTTTATCCTCTGGTCCAGGGGATATAACCCGCCCTCAATAATGTTTTATAGGTGAGCCGTTGGACCTCGTTAACGTAGCATTTCCTCACGTCCTCGAGGTAGAAAGTTAAATTTGTCTTTGTACAGAGTCGGATGAGCTGTCAACAAGGCTTTAGCTTTCGTCGATACGAAACCATTGGTGCCTTTATGACTAAAATGTAACTATTTTTTAAAAAATATATATATATGAAATTAAAAATATTGGATTTCTAAATCTCTCAGAGAGACTTACACAATAGCAGCTCGATAAAGTGATGGTTTTTGCCAACTTAATGTGGCAGTCCCAGGAAGGGAAAAATGCTGCTGCTACTTAGCCCCAGGAAACACTGTTTCCAGTTGGCCATGTGACTCAAGCGTACTGTGTCCTTATGTTTTCAAACAGGGGAGATAAGATATTGGTGCACTGTTGTACCACTATCTTTTATATATATATATATATATATATATATATATATATATATATATATATATATATATATATATATGTGTGTGTGTGTGTGTATATATTCAGGTGAATATGGTACTTAAGTTGAGGCACCAGAATTTAGTACGGTATTATCCATACAATTTCAAAATAAGGTGATTAAATAAGCAACAAGGATATCCAGAGGTAATGCAGTACGATCGTTTCATGCTACTTCATTTAATTGAATTAAATGGAGGAAAACGATCGTACTGCATTACCTCTGGATATCCTTGTTGCTTATTTTGATATATATATATATATATATATATATATATACTCCCAAGTCCGGCACGTGCTTCCTAAAGCACACCGGCCCATCCATGAGAAAAGCTCTGTCCAAGAACAACACCTCTCACTACTCTGAGGAGTGCACACTGTCGAACTGCCCCACCAATGATGCTGAATTGTGCCAGAATACCTATGTTATATATGAGATCATCTGTGGCGCATCCTATATCGGAAGCACGACAAGAAAACTGCATTTACGCATTAAGGAACACATGCAGTTAGATACTTCCGTGAAGAAACATCTACGGAAATGCCTGACCCGGGAATTCACAGTGCACATCAAGGCAACATAGTGGAACAGAGGAAACCTCAGAATTTCTGAGGTTATCCTCATACACTAAAAAAAGAACCAAAATCAATAATAGAAGGGAGTTACAGAAAGCTAGCTGGTTGCTATAGCAACACCCTTCTGCGCATATCCACTCCACACACGCTCACACACACGTACATCGGCAACATTCGTCAATTTCTTGAAAATGGGGTCATAAACCTGAAATATTGAATACAAGGTAAGTCTACATTAATTCACATATTTATTTTCTTGTGATTTACCTTTCATTTACTTCGCATTGTTTTGGCCTTCCGCACGATCTTTTATACAATATACATATATATATATGTGTGTGTGTGTGTGTGTGTGTGTATGTGTGTGTGTGTGTGTGTGTGTGTGTGTGTGTGTGTGTGTGTGTATAAAAGAATACAAAGAATGGGACAAGAACGCAAAACATCCAGACAGATGATACAAAAAGGGACAAGAAAAAACAAGGACGGGTCATTCGGAGTTTTCTATTGTCAGTCGAGTTCCAGATTATCCTTGCAGTTTCGGCTGGTTATAATCGATAGTGGTACAACAATGCACCAACATCTTATACTTTAACCTGATGGTGCTTTGATTTACTGGGAAGCAATACTACTGTATTGCACAATTTAATAATTCTTTTCTATATATGTGTGTGTGTGTGTGTGTGTGTGTGTGTGTGTGTAAGTAAGATTCGGTTGAATTAGGGACTTAAATTGAGGCACCTCGTTAGTTCGGAATAATAAACACACACAACGATATTATGTAAATATCAAAACTCGGTACATAAGTACCGGTGGAAGGATATTCCTGCAGAATATGGAGACAATTAGACCCAGCTGAGTGAAGAAATCCGCTCTTGAGCTTTTCAGATATGCACATTATATTAAAATATACGGTTCACAATATATACGAAGGGCAGATTCCGAGACAGGTGAATAAAATATGAATGATGTGTGTGTATGTGAGTGCTTACGTGTGTGTGTATGTATTTCCGTGTCTTTTTAAAATCATCTTGATTATCTCTGTAAAATAGCTGCCATTACCATTATCACCACCACCACCACCACCACCAATACTACAGCTGTCACTATCGCTGCTGCTGCTGCTGCGGCGGCGGCGGCGGCGGCGTCTGCTGCCGCCACAGTGAACACTTTCGCTGTTTGAACGTCGTCATCATTTCCACCTGAAGAAAATTACGTTTGTCTATATTATTTTTCCTAAAATAATTAATTTTCATTCTTTTTCAATTTTACTTTTATTTCATTTCATTCCAATTTCAATAAAATATCCGATTCATTAATTAGTTAATTATTTTTTTCCTTCATTTCGGTTTTGGAATTCTATGCTTTTGTTTGTTTTGTGTGTCCTTGAGCGACGGGAATTAACCCCGGTTCACACATTTTGCATCTGTGCCGTTTAAGTATCGATGGATGATAGATATTTGCGGAAGATTATGAGTGTGTGCGTACAGAGAGAGAGAGACACACACAGAGTATATGTATATGTGTATAAATATACATTGACACATACACACACACACATACATACACACTTCAGAAATGAAACCGCCCGTGGACTGTTAGCGATTTATCCTCATTTTCCCTTCTTTCTCCTTGGACTTTCCTGTTTCAAACCAAGAGCTAGAAACGATAAGAACAACTCTCTTCTTTCACCGAAACGTTAAATTAATATATTGCTTGTGCACGTCCTCACGTTCGTTTTTTTTTTCTTCATTTTTTTTGTTTCTGTTTTTCAATTGTTTATTTGAATTAACTATATATATATTATATATATATATTCACATATATGTATTATGTATATTTATATACATACATACATACATACATACATACATACATACACACACTGATTAGCCCAGACCATGTCTGTTTGAAAAGTTGAACAACAAAAGCGCTTACAACAAAATACACAACGCGAAAGATTCTTTACAAAAGTTCGTGTCAATTTGTTTTAGAAAATTTCATAGTTAAAATCTTATATATATATATATATATATATATATATATATATATATATATATATATATATATATATCCACCACTTCTTGAGTGTGACATTGTCGCGGCGAAGAGGATTGCATGTTTCGTAGATCCGAAGAGTCTATAAGGTGAGCCGCGGCGGGTAGGCTCATTGCCAAGATGGAAGCCCCAGCTACAGTCAATGGAGGGCAAACAACCTGACAACTTGTCCAGAAGAACCCTCGACCTGTTACGACACCGACCAAAAGAAACCAAATTGCTCCCCCCACCACACCGTCCCAAAAGACCCCTAAATGCCCCTGACATTTTGATGGATGCAGAAGGACTGGCATAGCACCTCCGGTGATGGGGGCTACTGGTGGACCTGATCTGGGATAACTTCAGCTCCATCAACCAAGCGTGTAAAAGAGAGTACACACACACACACACACACACTCACACACACGCACACACACACACAGATATGTATGCTCCTATGTATAATGTTTATTACATTAAAAGTTGCCAGTCTGCTCTTGCCTGGGCTATTCACGATTGTCGTGAACAGGCCAACCAATGGAAAAACTCTGACAGCCTCTCAAGTTTAAGGCAATGCCCTAATATGGCCGCAACCTGTGGCTGAAACAAGTATAAGCGAAAGAAATATCTATCGGCTTAACTCAAGATATTGTTGTATATCCTTTAATATTTGCTCTGTATAAAATATACCAAATACACTTAGCAACTCTTAACTTACGATCGCGTTTGTGTATGTGTGTATGAATGTATAGGTTGTGTTGATATCGATATCGAGAGAGAGAGGGGGGAGAGAAAGAGAGAAAAGGAGAGAGGGGAGAGAAAGAAAGAGAGTAAAAACGAACCAAAGCATTTATACAAAACTAAATGAAGAAATGATTTCGAAGGTAACAGATGAATCCCTGAGTTGATGCGTTATAACATCCTCTGCCATTTAAATATGGTTTAGCATTTCAATCTATGACTCATGGGTATTATAGTTTATTCGTCTACAAATCCCAGACTCAAGCCATTTTTTATTTTTCATGCCATAAGTAACTGTTCCTGAAATTTCACCATTACGATTTGTATTTAAACATTATCAAAATCCTCTCAATTAAAACAAAACCTTCAGCAATAACTGGAATGTGTCGGTCAGAATTTATAAACGGACTCCACATTTAAAATATTTTATTTATAAGAAAGAACGATGCCTCGCATAATATTCGAGAATATTTCTAACCATTCTCAAAGCTAATTAACAGACATCCAAAGCCGAACTTTCACTTCAATTTGTCTTTCTAATATTCGCTGAGATTATCGTTGCTGTCTTACTTTACAATGCAAGGTTATACATTCATTATACGCTGGCTTCTTATCTGTTCTACACCAGCTTGTTTTAATCAAAATACACTCACATCATATTGAGTTTATTAAGAACATTTCACCTCCTCTGATATCTGACACATTCAGCATCGAAGATCTTTGGTGTTTGTTTTTATTTTTCTCCTTATTTTAATTATATTTCGTCTTTGATATAATGTAGATTTGCGGGAGAGATATGATCTCCAAGACATTGCTTACCGAAAATCTTGATAACGTCAATGCAACACAGCTGTTTCCATAATTGAAGATAGAATGACTGCTACCATCTTAACAAAATTTGTAATCGTTTGAACACAAATTCAGACATTGATTAACCTGACTTATATACAATAGATAGTTTTTTTTTTTTTTGTATTGAGGACAAATTAGCCAAGTTATTCGGTTCTAATTGCCAGTCATCCATGCAAACCAACTCCTGTCAAAAGCTGACATGAAAAAGCGACTGAAAGATCATCCCAGGTATATTGCTGTTGTTGTTATTTGTATTATTAATCAGTATCGCTCAAAGAGTTTATACCTGTCTCTCCCTCTCTCTATCTCTCTCTCTCTCTCTCTCTCTCTCTCTCTCTCTCTCTCTCTTTCTTTCTCTCTCTCTCTCTCTCTCTCGCTCTCTCTCTCTCTCCCTCTCTCTCTCTCTCTCCCTCTCTCTCTCTCTCTCCCTCTCTCTCTCTCTCTCTCTCTCTCTCTCTCTCTCTCCGTGCAATGTAAAAACGTAAAAATGATG
>NC_142928.1:7269827-7277327 GCF_046866305.1 Octopus bimaculoides | reverse complement strand
ACACACATAAATTGCATACATACATACACAGACACACTTATTCACATACACACACGCACACATACACTTAAAATATCACTTTGTCAGAGTCAGTCTGTTTTTGTAATCAAACGTCCTCCAGCGACGCCCATCTTCATCTGATATTAACAATATTTGACTCCTGATAAAGCACGTCAATTCGTGTGTCTTTCCGCCATCTTAAGAACATTCTCTGATATTCACAAAGGAAAATGTATATGTTAAATATAGAAACATCAAGATAGGTAAACAGAGAGACAGAAATGTAATTTTATTTCAAAATATCGATGATTGATCTTCATAAATAGCTACAGTTTAATCAATACGTATCTAAGTATGTTTGGTGTTTATTACGTTATTGAAACAAAAAGATTATTTTTGGTGTCAGATATATTTCTATCGTTATTACATGGTCTCCTAATTAGACAAACAAACAGTTCTGAATTTATCTTTAAATTACAATCAAGATTTAAATAGAAAATGCAACCTGAGAAATATATAAAATGTATAAAAAGTAATATATAGCTTTTAATAAGAAAATCAACCGATAGATCGATAAAAGGTATGAATAATGATTTCTATTTTATATCGATATTTATTTGTTGAAGTAGTTGACGTGTTGTAAATTGAAGCGATTGCAATATTTCAATGTTGTATTTTCTTGACTTATTGGGGGGAAAGAACGATCGAGACTTTGAGGAGAAACCATTGAAAATGAGAGATAAATTTCATTTAGATTTTATACCTTGGTCAACGAGTCAAATCTTTTGACCATTGTAATTGGGTATTTATTATGAATTAAAAATATTGACAAAATCCTGTTTCATGAATACTAATATAAGGCTGTTGTTTATTTAATTGGTTGTAAAATTAACAGGAATGTTTGATCTAAGAGGTAGTTTCAATACATTCACGAAGAAATAATTAATGTTGAGGACACGACATTCAGTTTGAGTAATAGAAACAATGGAGTACATGTGTGTGATTATACTCACACAGAGTTTCAGGTAAGCCGATCATCAAGCAGGCACGAGTAATTTTGGCTAATTTCAACAATAATTACTCGCGGATGGTCTGATGGTCAGTTTACATGAAACTCTGAGTAACAGTGTGAGAAGTCTTTTCAACTCCTATAAAACACAATTTTACTATTCTTTTGGTGTCCAAAGGTAATTTCCCACCCGCCATATTCTGCACCTGTATATTCATATGTATAACATATACATACAGAGAGTGGGAGAGAGAGAGAGAGAGAGAGAGAGAGAGAGAGAGAGAGAGAGAGAGAGAGAGAGAGAGAGAGAGAGAGAGTTTAGTTTGTTAATTAAAATATTTGTTAGTTTGATTGGGATACAGAAATAATTGTATGCAAGAATTTCCTTCTCCTCTGATTTAGAAACCTGAAACCCTAATACTACTAACCGCAAATTCGATTTTACATTTTCTTCCCTTGGTTGTTTTCTTCTGAAGAATGTCCTGCTCTTGACTGCTACCAATATGTAAACATCTATGGACGCATATTGTGTGTATGCGTCTGAATACATATATGTGTGTGTGTGTGTATGTGTAAGTATAGGGAGAATTCACAAAAAGAAAAGCAACAGACGAAGACAGGTGGTGTAGAAAACAAACAGATGTATTAGTATGACGCTTGGGAATTGAAAAAGTCTTTAACATTTCGAGCCTACGCTCTTCCACAGAAAGGAACACAGAAAGAAACAAGGAGAGAAACAAGGAGAGAAAAAATGTGTGTAGTGGTCAGCGATCAAATATAGCGAGTTATGTGTAAGTATATATCTGTGTAGGCATGTAGGTCTGAAGTCACTGGTGAGTTCTACTGTTAGTATGTAGTCCCATACAACCTGTCTCCTGGCCTGTTATCGCTGACAAAACCTGTACCACTACCAGAATAACTTAATGAGGAAGGTTATTTGCCTGAGAAAAAAAAAGGACTTTGTTGCTACTCAGTCGCTGACATAAAGTAGGATTAACTGGTCTATAGAAACAGTGCAAGGGGACAAAGGAATGCAGGTGAAAATGGGAAACAAGTGTGTTGTATGACCTCTTCAGAGTGACTGATTTCAGGTTCAAGTCAGTTTATCATCCGGCAACAGAAGAAGCACCCACTGTCTTCTACGTGACCGGTGTCCGACCAGCCATGATCTTTCTTTCTCGGCCTGACTGCTGACCGCCAACATGTCTATCTCCTATGTTCCTGCCTTTAGGCTTTCACTTTATACACGCCAGTTCAAATTGATTCGTCCTCAGTCGAAAGACACCTGTTGTTATATTCTTGATGTTTGTATTTATAATTGTGTACCATGTTCTCCGTTTCTTGTCTTTGTTGCTGTACACATTCACTAGCTTTCTTACAAAAAATCTAATGCTCTTAGCTTAGACTTTTTGCGGGGCAACCAGATCGAACAATCTCAATTGTAACTGACCGAAATTGTAAGGACATCTGGTAACTTGACTGAAGAAAGAAAGCTACGAATGACCCGTCCATTTTCTACCTGTCCTTCTAAATGTTGTTTTTCCTTTCCGCCTTTGTACCGGTTATCTGTCCGAATGTTTTATTGTCCTCTATTGAGTTTTTGTTTCAGCCTCGTGGATATCGTTGGCGATTTTTTCTTCCTCCGTCTTCCCTTCTTTGGACTTTCCTTTGTTTCCGACGAAGAGCTCCGCTCGAAACGTCAACTTCTCTTTCTTTCCTTTCCCGAGCGTCCAGTAACACAATCTGTATCACGTCCTCGCGTTGTTTTTTCTTTGTCGTTTTCTTTTTTGAAGTATATTTATATATATATATACATATGTTTTCTATTATGTATTTATAATAGAAAACACATGCCCATAGGGCTACTTAGTGGGACTGAACCTGCGAAAACAGGCTTTTGCAAAGTGAGCCTCTTAACCATACAGCCATGCCTACGAATATATATATGTATGCATACAGAGAGAGAGAGAGAGAGAGAGAGAAACACACACACATGCATATATATATATATATATATACACACATATAGGAGGAAAATTATAAATATATGTTTATATATATATATGTTTATTCATTTATGTATGTGTGTGTATATATGTATGTCCATGTATGATGCAAGAGTGGACGAAGTTTATTGGTGATTGCAAAGTCAGTGAGACAAAGAAAGAAGCAATGATCCTCGTCTAAACTACGTGAGAAACACTTTCACCATTGTGAAACATAAACATTAATGAACGAACGCCAAATATGATATTTATATTTCCCCCTCAACTATACATAGATATATTTTCTATTCCCACCCCCGCATCATACATCACTTCTCTCTCGTCTTTTACTTGCATATTCTCGATTCAACTTTGCCAGTTTCCATTGTGGCTTCTATTTTTCTTCTCCATGGTAGTAGTTCAATAACATTTATTACAAAACTATACAAGACAATACCATTATATAGAATCAAAATGGTTTATTGAACCATTCTCCATTCTTGTTCGACGCTGTTTAATGTCTAAATGCGGATCTCGAACACAATTGTAGCATATGATAGAATGTTAGTTTGAAACCTATTATATTAGTATTGTTGTTGCTATTGCTGGTGTTGTCTACAGTTTGGTTTATTATATATTTTTTTTTCTGCGTTCCTCCTCCCATGTATTTTACCACTTAGTGGTTGTATATCGAGCAAGCTGTATCAAATATAGACACAATATAGATCTAAATAGCGAGATACAATGAATAACTGAATACATTGCAGCGAATGCATGACTGCGTTGCCTCCTCTACGTCACATCTGACACACAATATTACGAATTCAATGAAGCGTGCATGCTATTGTAAACATGCTACCTAGCCCTTATAGACACACTTGCACACACGCACACACTCATACACACATATATGTATACACACACACACACACACACACACACATATATATATATATATATATATATATATATATATATATATACATATATACGAGTTTGTGTGTGCATGTATGTATGTATGTAGATATATATATATACATGTATGTATGTATATATATATATATATATATATATATATATATATATATATATATATATATATATATATATATATATATATATATATATATATATATATATACATATATACACGTATATATATACGTATATATATATATGTGTATATATATCTATATATCTATCTATCTATCTATATATATATATATATATATATATATATATATATATATATATATATATATACATATATACACGTATATATATACGTATATATATATGTGTGTATATATATCTATATATCTATCTATATATATATATATATATATATATATATATATACATATATATATACAAATATATATGCATATAGATATGTACGCATATATTAGGATATGCAAATATGTATATATGTACGTATATATATATATATATATATATATACATACATATACACAAACATATGACATATACATACATATATATGTGTGTGTGTGTGAGTGTGTTTGTATGTATATATTTACATATATATAATATACATACATATACATACATATATACACATATATATATATAGGCGTGTGTGTGTTGTGTGTTTGTGTGTGTGTTTGTGTGTGAGTGTGTTTATGTATATATATACATATTTATTTATTTATTTATTTATGTGTTTCAGCCAAGTGGCTGCGGTCATGCTGGTGCACCATATACATATACGTTGCAGTGTATGTTGCTGTCATATTGGATACTGCCAGGCATCATTTTTCTTTCTTGTGTTCTCTTATTCCTTTGTCGGTGTTGGAGTTTGTAGAAGAAGGATGTTGTGGGGGGGGGGCGATTGAGGTTGTGGTGGGGGACACTTGGTAGGTTTTTAAATATATATATATTTCCTGCTGTTGCTTTAATTTTCGTCTCGTATTTGAATAATAATTTCGCTGTATATAACGAGAATAGGATTTATACTTTCTAAAATCGTTGTCGTTTTATTTAATAATTTCAACTTTCTATAGAAAAATAAGAAAAATAAATGAGAAATGAAATGAAAGAAATACAATAAGATATCAGACCATTTTCTTCAAAAATTGTATTAAATTCAAATTTAACAAAACGTTTCCTGCAAACGACGAAAATTTGTTATCACCTGTAATTGCACTCGACTTGTAAACAATTATTATAGTTCACCACTTCTACCCTATATCTATTATTTTTTACCTTTTTATTCATATATTTTATTTATAGTTTCTTCTTATTTTGGCCTACAATATTCACATATTTTTCTTTTATTTTTACTTTCAGCATCGTTTTCTTTTCTTTTTTTTCTATTTCTGTTTTTCTTTTGTTTATCTTTTGTTATTTTATTCCTTATTTCATGTTTTGCTATTTATTGCTAGCAACACATTTATTAATAGCATTTTCAGCTGGCAGTAAAATATAATAAAATTCTATGAAGTAATTGTAAATCAAATTAAACGTTCAAACGAATATTGTTTCACACAAGAAGCACACATCTTGACGTATTTCAATTTTTAATGAAACTTAGAACAATCGACCTTTCTCACTATAGACCCCCCACCGCCTCACTCCCAACTATCTATTATACATTTGAGTTTTAGACTAATCATTTATATTTTGACACAGTTTTATTAACCTAAACCTGACATTTTCTTTGGTTTAGAAAAGACACATTGTTCCAATATACGATATAGAAAAATGTCACGCGTTCACTTCATACATTATCGATACTTTAGAGCTCGTAACACTTGTATAGTGGTGGCAATGCTAGGTGTGCACGTGCCGTAGCACCGGTAAAGCGGTTCGGGGTCACTGCGTGCACGCATAATGCGTTTCATTATGCGTGTTTTGATCGTGTATTAATCGACCAGTCAGAACGTCTTTTACATCTGAAAATAAAACAATATGTCTATTCCCCTCCCCCCCGTTTTGACGGCATATTCTTGCAGAAATAGGGAGAAATTTTTAGAATGAAACGATCTCTAGTGTGAAAGTGAGCCTGATCCGTCAGGATCAAACTGAAACTCCCAGTCGAGTGTCAATTGGAAGTTGAGAATAGTGCGGATTACCCAGGTAGTGACTTGGAATCTATTTCTGACGATGTCAGGCACAGTGTGAGAATCAAAAACAGTGACGACAGCGAAAATGGTTCGGATAATGAGTTCAGTAGTTCAAAGAGGTTGCGTGGGACTACAAAATTGAATGCCAGCAAAAACAATGCAAACACCATCGGTACATGCCAATTTGATGTTTCAAATTGTGAGCTCCAAAATATCCTAGACAGTCTAAATTGTGAATCTAAGCCAGTTGAGTTTGTAAATATATTTCTGGATGATCAAAATCTCGCCCACCCAAACCAATCCGCGTGACATAAAGGCTCCAAAAACAAACCCCAATAAATGTTATCGCCTGTCTGACTGACACAGCCGGATAAAATACTAACATGAAACCATTAGTAAATACTTCTAAAAGTGTTTGCATGCTTTATACGTTAATGACAATGTAGAAATTATATCGTATAAATGTTATGACAGCCCCACTTCTAATCCTTGTAAGAACTGGGCACAAATACCTGAGAAGGACAGACACAGGATCAAATAGCATCAAGGAGGTCAGGGCACAAAGGATTCAAATTCATCTATTTACTCGTTCCTGGTTACAATAATCAAATTTATTGAATGCTCTAGTGCAAGTCTTAGGGTTTGATAGGTCTTTCAATTCTTGACCAAAATAAAGGCTGCTGTATTCATCCGAATTTAAAATCAACCGGAAGGAAACAAATAACAGAGCAGTAAAATTAAAGTAAGCTACATTTGTAGTAGAAGGCAATTTACGCTAATTTCAGGAGTTTTCGAGTAATCACAATAAAATTATAAATTCAAAAGTATTCCTGGGGAAATTCGATACTAAATACGAGTAATATCCTTCATATTTGATAACGAAAACATTAATTCGATTAAACTTTGATACTGCCTTCAACCACAACCACTCTTCATATTTCTTGTTTCACTTTTTTAACACAGAATTCTTCAAGCTCAAGCTAAAAGGAATAAAATGGCGATCAACAAGCAAAATTTCCTTAATCTTAGGTTGCCAATATTGAGTACAGAAATGTTCAATTAAAGATAGCAAGATGGCGAAATATGCTGATGTGTAAAAGCTTCTCATAAGATTTATTTTCCAAGCCTCACTCTTCTACCCTCAAAGCTTTACTTTACTAAGCCAGATATTTAAATGTATGCTAACATTTTACAGACTCGCTTTCAAGTGCCATTTACAGGTTATATATAAAATAATAATAAAAAAAACTCCTGCCAGGGATCTGTCACAGAAAACGCATGTTTACTACACAAGGGAAAAATAAAGAAAGTGTTGAAAAGAACGTTGAAGGTTAATGTTTAATACATTCGGCTATAATAGCTCAGATATAACTACTTTCACAGGCGCACAGAGAACCATACAGAAAGACGATATTGCATT
>NC_142928.1:7260914-7263414 GCF_046866305.1 Octopus bimaculoides | reverse complement strand
CTGTAAGGAACTCTTCATCCTTTAAGATGAATTTATGTCAATTTTTGCCTTGAAGAGATTTTCACCTTTTAAATTCATAATGAAATTTAATTGTAAATTACGAATGAAGGTAGGAATTGAAAGTGCGTAGGCGACATGAAATTCACTACTATTGTGTAAATAAATTGGTATAGCTACTTACATTTTTAGGCCGTTGAATATTAAATCCGTTCATCTACGCCACAACGTAGCGCTAGGGTTCTTTTTTTACTGTCCAAAACTGTAGTTACACGTTGTTCACTAGGTTATTTGTATTCAAGCTGAGATTAAGACACATCGATCGAACCAATCTGGGAGGTTAAAAAACAATAACGGGATTGTCTTTCTCTTCATCTGATTAGTCTAAGGTTAATTTTGTAAAGGGAACTTGCGGTCGATACAGTGAAGCCTCTGGAAACGTAAGATCGACCGAAGTTGAATTTCAAACCGTAACTGAAAATTTAGTTGTTTCTTAGAATGCTTTAAGCTTCAGATACTTTGATGGAAATCTACAAGAGAAGTCGTGCTGTTTATAAAGATTTGTTTGTCTGTCAGGACTAAATAATCGTTGTTGTGAAGTTGCAGGTCAAATTCTGTTGCGATATGAATTATTCAACAAAGTCTCCGATTTTATTGTTGAATGGAAACGAGCGAAACCTTGTAATATTCAATAATTTCATAAAACCAACTTTGACTTGCCTAAATTAGAACTTTTAATGGAAACTTGTTTCTTGATTTAACTTTGCAGACCTAAAAATTTAATGACCCACTCATTATTAATAGTAACTAAATATTCTCAATGTAACAATGTTAAAGATTTGACTTTGCAATTGTCAAATATAGTTTGTAATGTTAAGGAACTGGCATAGTTTTGCTGTCTACAAAATGTTCTTTATTGCTAATCGTCTCACCACCATCGTTCAACCTTCTTCGGCATACATAGATAGTTCTCTAGAACGATAGAATGCATCTGAAGATGAACTAAGAAGGTAATTTTTATGTGGTCACTCGATTTGCTAGACATAGCTGCCAAATCTCCATCAAATCACACTAACATCGTAGTAAGAGCAAAACTGAAGTGTTTCTGCAACATCTTAAAGTAGCTGTTTACTATCTGTAAGGGAGCGATGCAGGGCTGTATGCTCACCTTCGTTTTTTTTTCAAGAAGTTACTTATGTGTGTCCCTAATCATGTTCTATATGATTTTGATCAAGGGGTCTTCTTGAGATGTAGACTGCATAACTCTTTCTTTGATCCTGGAAGGCCGCAGCGTGACCCAAATGACAGGTTCTTATTTTGAAGTGTTGCTCGCTGATGACTGCCCTCCCACGGCACTTATGAAGTTGTCATCGTCAACAAACTTACAGAGGGTCCTGTAAACATTTTGAATCCACAATTAGCCTCAGCAAATCAGAGAATTTCAATCAAGACTCTCCATAAACACCACAACAAACTCCGGGTGTTTGAATGGAAGTCACCAAGTGAAAGGTTCTCATCTTCTTCAAGTACGTTGGAAGATAAGAGATAACGACAGCCTTTTGAGAAACCAGAAAGTAAGTTGCTAGAAACAACAGCACAGTGTGCCAAATATTGTAGAGTAGATGTTTGAGGTAACAACGATATCAAGATGGATCTCGCTTACTATTCTGAGACGAATAAAACTTTGTAACAGTAATTAAACGGAAAATATCACATTGTGTTATAAACTATTCTCTACATAAAATTACAAATGTGGTTGCCTCTACGTGGTTCACCCGGCTGGTGGTAATAGCACTCAAATCACCCTCAAAGCACGCACACATTACCATTTTCGAAAAGGAAGAAACATTAAAAATATAGGCTAAAATTCAGCACATACGACGGGTTGCAGAAAAGTTCCTGACTTTGAATAAAAGAAAACAAAGGAGGATCAGTTAATTATAATTGTAGTCAACGTTCCCCTCTCAGATTCACACACTTATTGCGGCGATCCCTTCAGTTTTTCTAAGCCCTGCAAAAGAACACCGAAGGTTGGGCTTCTCACCAGGTCTATCGCAGTACCCTTAGAGCCAGGAACTTTTCAGCACCCCCTCGTTTACTTATTCTTCAATATACTAATGATGAGGAATGGTTCGGCTGGAATGCTTTGAAAGGTAAAAAGACACGAAGAAAGAAAGAGAGTGGGGAGGAAAAGAGAGAGCGAGAGAGGCGCAGAGAGAAACTGGAGGGGTATGGGTGGGGCAATGTTGTTTTTTTTCTTTTTCCTCTCATTGACAGAATTAAAGAAAACAAATGTGTAAAGAAGTAATGATATCATCAAAAGTAGATTTGCGCTTCATGGAAGTTTTGGCTGAAACCAGGAAAAAATATGTGTCTAGCTGTCATTTCGTTGCCATGGTTACTACTCGGCAACAAAGTAAGGAGAGAGACACAATGGAATAAGCTGTGTGTCCAATATACATACGTTGGCTGATGTTTATATATACATACATACATACGTACA
>NC_142928.1:7248414-7255914 GCF_046866305.1 Octopus bimaculoides | reverse complement strand
GGCCATAACCACCATGAAAATTCATATATTTTTGATGTTGATGGAATTTTAACCATACAGATTACACACAAATAAAGTAATATTTCTAAAATTTCTTCTTAGAAGTCACAAAGACCCCTTCATGGGGACTTCACACCCACAACTTACTCATTTTTCCTAAGCAAAGACGAATACAGTTGTACTATTGGAACCTATAGGGTCACCCGAACATAACAGATGAGCATTATTTGTAATTCAACGGTACAACAGTGTAAGACTATCTTTTCAGATATACTTACATTGTGATTTCTGCAATGTGGTGCATAGATTGTCAAGAAAATGAGACGCATCTTTGCCTCCACTTTTTATTATCACTGGGTCACACATAATCCCCAGTTGGTAACATTGATTTCAAGGCCTTCCCAGATGAGTGACTGGTTGTTCTAAGACATTTATTGATTGTAAATTTTTTTCTGCAGTTACCTATCGGTATAGTGGTCATTTGCAAAATCCAGAGGCGACACTTTCATTTCCCTTTACTCCAAACGTCACACGTTCTTATTTCAATTGGGTCATGCCCTTCCTGTTGCTATAGATCCGTAATGCATCTTACAGCTCTGCCTGTCATCTGTATGGTGAGGAATCCTACATTGGGGAGTAATAACGACTACGCTCGGGTAGCCGACTGATTATCGTGATCATTCGTCTTTTGGTTTCCTGTAGCTTTACTCTCTTTTACAAACCCAGTGAACATACATATATTTCCTATTTCAAAGAAATTCAAACAATACATATTACACCCAAGTTAAAAACATTCCCAACAATTCAACTTTTCTGCTTGACATTAACACACCCACCCCCAATAGGGGCCTTAACTTCTACATTTTTCAGCTCCAAGAGCTCTGAAATTTTGGAATATGTGCATAAAGATTAATAGTATGGGATACATGTCTCATGATTAGAATTTTTTAGGGTGTGTAAAGAGGGAAAGAACCCTCATGTGCAATTTTGATGAAATTCGAATCATATCTATTCCAGTTCCTTACAGGAAATACAAGAGAAAAGTCTCATCCTTCAATTGCATGTAACACGGGCAACGCCGGGTATCTCTGCTAGTATAATATATTTATCTGTATTGCATATTTAATTTTATATACTATAGCTATATGTATATACTATAGCATGGAAGGCGGATGTTAAACGATGATGATGATGATGATGAGGATGATATACATTAAATAATATGCACTATATATATGTATATATATATATATATATATATATATATATATATATATATATATATATATATATATATATATATATATATAAATTATATTAAATATTGTATAATATATTATGTATTTAATAATATTATATGCTACAGTTATATCTATACTATATATAAAACAGAGATGGGTGTGTGTAATCGCTTTTCACGTGAAATCGACTTCACCAAATGCTTCCATACTTGTGATGCATGAATAATTTGACCTCGGATAAATGTTAGGCTCTTCATTTGATTTTTTTAATTAAAAATAAATAATATTGCTTTATATTTAAGATTCACTTCTTTAAAAAGGTTCCTCAATGTCAACTTCCGGTATTGACGTAACAACGGCAAAAAACTTCACTCTCTATTTTGTGTGTGAGTGTGTGTGTTCGTGTGTATGAGAGAGAGAGAGAGATAGAGAGAGAGAGAGAGAGTAAATACTACATACACACCGCTCTCTCATTCTGTCTCACACACATACACACGCACACACACACCCCTTGACTCACTCACACACTCTCTCTTACAAACACACACATACATAAATGTATACAAACATATTTACAAAGACACACGTGTGTATGCGCGCGTGTGCGTGTTTGTAAGAGACAGAGTGTGAGTTAGTCAAGGGCTGTGTTGTCATATGCATACATCCAAAGATGTATGTATATTTATGCATGTACGTATACATGACAACAAACCTCTCTCTCTCTCACTCACACTCTGTCTCTTACAAACACACACATACATAAATGTATACAAACATATTTACAAAGACACACGTGTGTATGCGTGCGCGCGTGCGTGCGTGCGTGGGGGGGGGGTCCACAATCGCCATTTATTTCAATTACTCTTGTGAGGATATTCACGTAAATCATTTTTTTCATTTAATCCCCATTTTAATTTTCGTAAAATTTTCCAACTACCAATGAGGTTTTTTGGCACCATCTTCAATTTTCCCCATTCATGAGAGGCGCCCAGCCATCATTCATCTGAGAGTCCATCTACAGAATGTCCTCAAATTTCTATACAGCATATTTTGCCTTTTTTTCTTCAAGTATATAAGCAACAATTTCATTCTCGAACAACGCCGGGTGCCTCTGCTAGTATATTATAATAATCTTCTATGCGATTTAATATTAAAGGAATTCAAAGCGAAAAGTTGATGGCTGCCGTCATTTTGACATTCGATCTGAATAATTGCGCCTGAATATAATTAAGAATACCAACGTCAGACGTTGATTACTGCATTTTGTACAAGAATGGTTTAATAACTTAATTAGTATGGCGTTTAAGATTCTGTTGCTGCTGTTGTTGTTGTTGCTCTTACGATTGTTGTTTAGTTACAGATGAACCATATTAAGAAGAGTTAAGATCAAGGACGTTCCAACTGCGACTACCCTGTCTTTTTCACGCCCTCAAGTCAAATAGTTTGGTGCGACTTGAAGTAGAGCGAGGAACAGTGGGAAAAACAGAGACAGAGCGAATGAGAGAGGGAGGGATAAGGAGATAGACATAGAGAGAGGGGGAAGGAGGGAGAGGGAAAGTGAAAGAGATGGACGGGGAGAGAGATAGGGACAAACAGAAAGAGTGAGGAAGAGTGAGCGTTTAATGGCAAGGAAGGAGGCAACTCCAGTATTTGACTGTTATTGTATTTACAGACTGACCCAGAAGGAAATCGGCTTCGGCGGAATTTGAACGCAGCGAGCAGATAGTCTTGAGAAATAACACAAGGCATTCCTTCTCGATGCTCTACCGTCTCCAGAAAATCAGCTGCTTTAGTGAGGAAACATCAGACTGGACAGCATGGAAGCGACAAAGATAATGTCTGCCGTCAAAGTCAGACACCTTCAAAGGAACCGTGTCAAATATGGCGGCAGTCATAGTAAGAGAGTGAGAACACAACTGGAGGCTCTCGTTACATTTAATAGTAAGCCAATGCTATACTCAGGTGTTCCGGAAGTGCGTGGAAAATTTGCGGAAGTAAATATCACATGGACGACGAAAAAGACAACCGTTTTAAGTATCTACAGGAGACCATTTCTAAAAGAGTAGCGAAAGTACATTTATTTTGTTGGCTTGGAGGTTTGACCTTTCATCTTCAGACGAATTCGCAGACGTCCTGTGATAGTCTCGAGTTTCTTTAGAATATTTTGGTTCCCTTGGCAACAGAACCTGAACAAAGATTCGGTACATTAAGAGCCGACAGTTTTATTGATAATAGCTACATTGACAGTAGCAACAACAACAACAACATCGACGGCGATCACAACAGCAACAACAACGACAAACACAAACAGAATCAATGTATGTCAACTCTTTGAGTACTTTTCAATTTTAGGACGGCGGCTGACGAGTCGTGTAAGAAGGAAGCACAGCGAATACTCTACACTCACAGACAGACACACCCACACACACAAGCACACACACCACAAACACACACATCACAGACACACACACACCACACAAACACACATGCCACGAACACATAAACCACACAAACACATACACGCATACACACACACAAACACATACGCAACACACAAACACACACACATCACACAAACACACACAGACACAAACACATCCACGCACACACACACACACACACACGTTTGTCTGCACGAGCGAAAGTAAAGTGCATTGATTACATAAAGTAAATCTTTAGGGAAATTGCTGTTCTATATTTTTGAGACGAGGAATTCTGTACATCATTTACATTATTTACATTATTTACATTGGACGGATATTTGTCCTCATCTTGTTTGTTGTTACCACAACCTTTCGGCTGATGTACTCTCCAGCCTTCATCATCATCAGCATCAGCATCATATAATTATTATTATTTATTCAAGGCACTGCCTGGAATTGAACTCGTAATTTTGGGGTTAGTAGCCCGCACTCTTAACCATTACACTATATAATAATAACAATAGTAATAATAATAGTAACAACAACAACAACAACAACAACAACAACAACAACAACAACAATAATAATAATAATAATAATAATAATAATTCCAAGCTTCTCTGCTAGTTCCTCAACAGTTACGAGGGGATTTTGTTCCACCAGGGTTTGTCGGACATCTTCGTCGAGCTCTACGGATCTTCCAAATCGAGGCTCGTCTTCTTGGCTGTAGTTTTCAGCTCAGAATTTCTGGAACCACTTTTGACACTGGCTTACACTTATTGTCCGATCCCCAAATACTGCGTTGCCTTTATTGAACTCATAAAGCAAAACATAACAAATATGCATCTTTGTCACTTCCATTATAGCTTTGAAAAATAACACTTAAAATCGAACTGCACTCTTCAAAACTTGCACTAAGAATAAGTACAAGGTAAAATTACTACCTGCTTTTATAACAAGTTGATGCAGGTAGTTTATCCCATCGCAAGCCGACTTTTAGTTCATGCAATTGAAAAACCGCATTATTTATGGGATGACCCAACATATATATATGTGTGTCTGTGTGAGAGAGAGAGAGAGAGAGTGTGTGTGTGCGTGTGTGTGTGTGTGCGTGTGTGTGTGTGTGCGTGTGTGTGTGTGTGCGTGTGTGTGTGTGTGCGTGTGTGTGTGTGTGTGTGTGTGTGTGAAACGTGCGTTGTAAAATTCCTGATTCGAAACTGATTTAAAATATCAAAATTTAAAAGCATAAACGTAAGACTTGTCTAACGATCGTCATTGAATGCTTTTTTCTGAACAGGAGAGAGAGGGAGAGAGAGAGGGAGAGAGAGAGGGAGAGAGGGGGAGAGAGGGGGGGGAAAGGGAGAGAGAGAGGGAGAGAGAGAGGGAGAGAGAGAGGGAGAGAGAGAGGGAGAGAGAGAGGGAGAGAGAGAGGGAGAGAGGGGGGGAGAGAGGAATAATTAGTTGGTGCTTGATAGGAACAAATGTTAGATTTTGTATCCATTTAATGAGGCATGAAGAGAAAATGCTAAAGACTAAACATTGGTCGAGAGGTTTGACCTTTCGTGACATAGTGAAGTTTAATGGAGGAGTGTATGACGGGGGTATACGAATGTACTCCCTCACCTGGACATTAGTACCGTTCATACACACACGCACGCACGCACACACACACATGGGCTCTAGGCTCGCACACATACACAGTCATACAGATACAGACGCAGACACTCATACAGCCATGTGCGAGTCTATATACATACAGAGCTTAGGACACACATATACATACACACACATACACACTTAGATACTTATACAACCAGGCACAGACATATATATATATATATATATTTCGTATGTGTATTTCGTGTGCAAGATTCTGGAAGTGGAGAGACAAGTTACTGAAGAGATTGCAAGAGTGCAATGAAATAATTTAACAAAAAACTATATAAATTAATAAAGGACTGAACCAGTGCGTGTGTTTATTACCGGCATAATGCCTCTCCCAAGGTTTAATTGTATATATATATATATATATATATATATATATATATATATATATATACTCTTTTACTCTTTTACTTGTTTCAGTCATTTGACTGCGGCCATGCTGGGGCACCGCCTTTAGTCGAGCAAATCGACCCCAGGACTTATTCTTTGTAAGCCTAGTACTTATTCTATCGGTCTCTTTTTGCCGAACCGCCAAGTTACGGGGACGCAAACACACCAGCATCGGTCGTCAAGCGAAGCTGGGGGGACAAACACAGACACACAAACATATACACACACATACATATGTGTATATACATATATACGACGCGCTTCTTTCAGTTTCCATCTACCAAATCCACTCACAAGGCTTTGGTCGGCCCGAGGCTATAGTAGAAGACACTTGCCCAAGGTGCCACGCAGTGGGACTGAACCCAGAACCATGTGATTGGTAAGCAAGCTACTTACCACAAAGCCACTCCTGCGCCTATATATATATATATATATAAAGCCACTCCTGCGCCTATATATATATATATATATATATAGGCGCAGGAGTGGCTTTGTGGTAAGTAGCTTGCTTACCAATCACATGCACACACACACATGCATATATATTCAGGCTAAAACACTCACACGCGAACACACACACATAAACAGAAGCAGCACCATATAAAGGCAAATATCAAGAAACTCACAAACGCTTACCAAACATTCACATGCAAATTGAAACACAAACACACTATTACAACACATATGCACAAACACATACACATATACACATACACATTTCCACCATTAAACACATACACATTTACCATCGACACATGCACGCAGACATACATGCGCACACACACACACACACACACACACACACACATCTATACTGGTAACAGTTACTGATACGACATTTTTCCTTTTACCATTCTTCAGAATCTCGGCGATGTTTTACTCAATAATTTCCATTTAATTTCTTTGAACGATGCCACTATATACTTTCGCGTGTATGTGTGTGTGTGTGTGTTCTTGTGTAAGTGTTTTTGCCTGAATATATGTATGTGTGTGTGCATGTGTATGCATGTATATATATATATATATAAGTCTGTGCCTGACTGTATAAGCATCTAAGTGTGTATGTATATGCGTGTCCTAAGCTCTGTATGTATATACAGTGCACATGGCTGTATAAGGGTCTGCGTCTGTATCTATATGACTCTGTATGCCTGCGGGCCTAGTGCCCCTATGTGTGTGTGTGTGTGTGTGTGTGTGTGTGTGTGTGTGTGTGTGTGTATCGTTCTGAAATAATACTCGTAAGCATTACGCGTCCATACACATGCGTGCATAAATATAGAATACATGCAAGAACATGCACATGGACACATACATGTATGTCCTACCAAAAGCATTTGTCGATTGTAAGCACAACAGGCGGGACATCGTTATTTGGGACTGACAAGAAAACGTATATAACGTCATAGAGATCATCCCTTCCTGTTCATGTAAATAACTCTTCGAAAATCCAATCGAAGAGAAAGAGGATAATTGTGGACGTCTGCTTCTAACCCCCCAAATCTAGTGCACATGGTTTTGTGAGTAACAATCTGGACCCGCCAGCTAATTCACACACATACAACCTGTAAGTGGAAGAGTAAAAATATGCAAGACTTTTCATAAAATTCAAAGGTAATTTTTTTTTCCATTTATATTAGGGATCCTCAACCACTTTTCGCCATGTGAACCCCTTTGATTTCTACTTTTATCGGGTGGATCATCATAGACATTCGATGTTGAAAAAGTCTCAATATATTTTGTAAATTAAATATTATCAGAAATTGAATAAAAACATAAATAAA
>NC_142928.1:7233414-7245914 GCF_046866305.1 Octopus bimaculoides | reverse complement strand
ATGAGACATTAAAAAATTTTTTGGAAGAGAATTGTAAACAGTGACGAAAACCAGAAAGATACCATATTTTTTTTTTTTTTGATTGCTTGAAGAGTGTTTTATTGCCTCCACAGTGTTTACTGGTTTACAAAATTAAATTAGAAAATTGGACAAAACAGGACACAATTGAAAAAAATTAAAAAGAAGAAAGAGAGAAAGAAAAAAGAGAAAAAAGAGAAATAGGAGAAAAAAGAGAAAAAGAGAAAAAAAGAGAAAGTTATTTGTTCAGTCGCGCACTGTTGGTCCAACATGTTCGAAATCAATGGCGCTCACTTCGTGGCGACAGAGGTCCATGGTTAGCTACCTTATGCCATCTGTGTAAATGTCTGGAACCACCTGATGGGAAGATTTGAGGCACGTATAGTTCAGCTACCTTCAACAGTCTGCAATTAATTACCGCCAAAAGCGGCCTTTTATTCCGTACAACGATATTCTAGATATTCTAGAAGATTAAATCATGTCACGGCTTGACGCTGATTGGTTGCTTAATAGACTGATCACGTGAAACTATTGTGGTCTGCTCGTGATTTCTGACGTCGTATCCAGCTATTCGGTTTCGAGTCACCGCTACATCTTTAATCACACATACGCGCACGAGCGTACATACATGTGTTTTTTCCTTGTTTTCGTTCCGTGCTTTAAATTAGATCGATCGTTCTTGGTCGAATTAGCCTCTCCGTGGAAAGAGACAGATACACAAATACGACATATCGTCCAGTCTGACCTTGTAACTCACCCCGTCCCAACTTTGCTCTTTAAAAAAGATTTTTCGCTTGAAAGAAATGCACGACGAAACAGGTGCTTCCCTGCAGAGTACAGACAATAAACATTCATTTTCTTTCTCTTTTTCTCTCTCGCTCTCTCTCTCTTTTTCTCTCTCTTTCTCTTTCTTTCTCTCCCTCACTCACTCTCTATGTATATATATGAAATCTAGTTGTGCTAGGAGTTACTCAGTGTTGTGGCAGAAAGTCTATTGATAAACTGCTTTGAAGTATGGACGGAATGGGATGGTTGCTATGTTAAGAGGAATGACATTCTATTTCTTCGTACTGAAAATGGAGATCGAACGAGCTATTCCCCTTTTGCTCGACGTGTGGTTTCCGTCCACGCTGAGTTCGCCTTGGGACACCTACGTTACCATTTGTTGTACTAGGCATTGTATTTCGCTGACCTTCGAGAATTCGCCGGTCATTTGGTTGGCGAGTATACATGTACATATACATCGCTTTGTATATATCTACATTTATACACTCTCATACACATACGCGCTCACACACATATACATCTGCATATACAGACAGAAACGATGCGATTGGAGCTGAGATTTTGAGGTTACGGTGACAATATTTATATATCACCTGAGGAAGCACAACTAGATTTCATAATACAGGAAAACGGTTACATAACGAAATACCTGCAAGCCTGGAGAACTAGGTTGCGTGGAAACAATTGTAGTGATTGCAAATCAATGTCCAACTGTACTCCTTGTTGATTCTAATTTATTCAACTATATATATGTGTATGCGTGTGTATGTATGTATGTATGTATGTATGTATGTAAATGTGTGTGTATGTATGTATGTTTGTGTATGTATGTATGTGTATGCATGTACGTATGTATGTATGTGTGTGTATGTATGTATATTTGTATGTATGTATGTGTGTGTTTGTATGTATGTATGTGTGTGTATGTATGCTTGTATGCGTGTGTGCATGCATATATGTATTGAAGAAAACGAAGAACAAGAAAGGAAAATATGTTTAATAATAATAATGATAACAATAACAACAACAACAATAATAATAATAATAATAACACTACCAACAACAGCAAAAACAATGATTCCACAACAGTATTTTTGAAAATGGATGTCTTTCGCGTTGTGCCTTGCAGCAGTTTGTTCAATTTCTCTTTGCAATAGTGGACATGTTCTTTGTTCGCGTCTATGATTGTCATCGGTACAACATCTTAAAACATCATCACTTATCATTATTTCATAAGATTTTTTTTATATATATAAATCAATCTTCGATAGCTTTTTTTTCCGTGAAACACTCAAGTTAAACCACACGGCAGCCATATCTAATGCTCGCTCAGTGAACAAAGAAATATGAAAATGCGCCGTTGTTTCAAACCCACTGTTGCTGTTGTTGTTGTTATTGTTGTTGCTTTTATTTGTAACCTGTTGTTATTGTCGTACTTCGGTTTCTAATAATACTTATATTTCAGGTTGCTTCAAAACTTTTCTTTTGTTTTCGTACGAACGAACTCAAACAAAAAGATATTTTTGTAATAAAAATGTGTAATACTGTTCAAATTTCTTATGTGTCCAGCTACAGTGAACATTGCACACGCACACACACACTCACACATTCACATACACATACACACACACACACACACACAAACATGTACCCACATACTTATAAGTGGATATGTGTATGTATTTAAGTATGTGTGTAAATATAGTTTTCCCTTTTTAATAACATTATTTAGATTAATCTTCATTCCAAGTAGGGAGCATTGACATATTTGGAGGTTTTGTTGTTGCTGTTGTTGTTTCATGCGGCCATGATGCATTTTACCGTTTATTGAAATCTTACTAGCAAAAAACACACCCTTCTCTCTGTCTTTCTTCATCAATCTATCTATCTATCATCTTCTTATCAATCTAGCTAGATAGCAATCTCTGTCATATATATATATATATATATATATATATATATATATATGTGTGTGTGTACGTGTGTGTGTGCGCGCACGTATGTGTGTAGTACAGAAGTATGTATGTATGTCGAAATAAACATTCCCGTTGCATTAGCTAAAACGGTGAATACAAACACAACATACATTCGCATATGGATAAATAGGCTCTGACAGAGAGTGAGGAAAAGCGAGTCAGACATGGAGTGAACCAGATGAAATATGAATGCACATGTATATAATTAAATGTATTTGTGTGTTACCACTAATGGCAGGAGATGTGCTGAAATAAATATTTATTTGCTTATATACAAGAACCTTTGATGTATCAACACAGTGTTCTTAACATATTTTATTTATTATATATACTAACCGCACAGCATAATCATATACATACATACAGATATGCATATATATATATGTGTGTGTGTGTGTGTGTGTGTGTGTGTGTGTATACATATATATATCATATATAAATATATATATATAAACATATACCCATACATATACATACATATATCCATAGATACATACACATACATACATACATATATATGTATGTGTGTATACATGTATATATATATATATATATATATATATATATATATACAAATTATATATATACATATACACACATATATACACATATATATTCATACATTATATATATGCGTGTATATAATTATATATATATATATATATATATATATATATATATATATACTAGCATATATACGTACATATACATACATACATACATACATACCCACATACATACGTGCCTATATATGTGTATGTGTGTCTGTGTATGTGTGTGTGTGTGTGTGTGTGTGTGTGTGTGTGTGTGTGTGTGTGTGTGTGTGTGTCGAAAGAAGCATTCTTGTTGCATTAGCTAAGATGGTGCTGCTAGCGCGAAGGTGGTGAGATGCTAGGGGTGAGTGTTTGTACTTGTGTTGGGTGGAGGGTCATCCATCTACCGAGTACTGTTACGATCTATCTCCAATATACTACTAAATATGATGTGTTGCGGTGAACGGCAAGATTTTCCATTTGCTTGTTTTTACTTGACAACATAGACGTGTTTTCTTTATGCATCTCTCTCCCTCCCCCTCTTCCCCCTCTCTCTGTATATATATATATATTATAGATACATTCATATTTTTATATATATGCAGGGTGCGACGGAAAGACCTCCCTGGTTGCACATGGGCATTGCGTGGCGTTAGGGAAGTTAGACAAGAGGTAACGGTGCCTTCGTGTAGCTAAGGTTTCATCGTTTGTCTTTCAGTACGGACTCGTTTACACTGTGTGCTCGCGTTTGAAACGTTTATCAACCTGCATAAATGTAGGAGGATTTTTACCGCACCCTACACACGCACACAACACAAGCGTTTATATATATATATATATATATATATATATATATATCGCTATGATAGATCGCTAACCACTACACGCATTTTTTTGTCTCCTTGCTTCTCTCTTTGTTTCTTTCTGTGTTCCTTTCTGTGGAAGAGCGTAGGCACGAAACGTTAAAGACTTTTTCAATTCCCGAGCGTTATACTAATACATCTGTTCGTTTTCAACACCGCCTGTCTTCGTCTGTTGTTTTTTGTTTTTGTGAATTCTCCCTACACACACACACACACACACACACACACACACACACACACACACACACACACACACACACACACACACACACACACAAATATATATATATATATATATATATATAAACGAAAATGCACATTGGAAATAAAAAAGACGATAGATATATACAATTAGATGAACTGAGGTAGGAATAAAAGTAATAAAAGTCATTATTGTGAATTGTTAAAGAGATTCAAAAGCATACTGGTTTCGTAAAATTACTGATCACTGCTTTGAATGGACACCGATTACCGAACGGTGTCAGGTCTACTAATCTCCGAGTAAAAAGATTATGTCTAAGGGAGGTAAGTAGTTCTGGATTTGGTGCAGTTGGGGTAGATATACATCTGTAATGTGAATGATGTATGGGATGTATGGGTGGTATTAATTGGAAGGTTAGTAGTGTTCTGTATTATGTTATCTGTTCATATTGAGTTGTGGAAGATATTTAGTTAGCAACTAGATATCTAGTTAGTAACTTCCTTGTCTTTCTGTCTAAGCTGTTTAGTTCATCTACTGTCCATGCTATTACCCCTGTTCCATATCTAAGGAGTCAAACCGCCCAGGTGTTGATAGTTTCGATCTTATTCTGTTTGTTAAATTTCGACTTAAGGATCAGTCTCAGTCTGCGCAAGAACTCCACCTTAAATATTTCTGTCATTTCTTTCTCCATCAATTTATCCATTTCCAATATCCCCAAGTACCTATAGCCCGTCTCTTCTATCTGCTTCATAACCTCCCCCGACGGTATCGTTAGTCCGTCCATACATTTGATGATTTTGCCTCTCTTCAAGACTAACACACCACACATTTTTAGTCTGAACTCCATTTTTATATCAACACTGAAAGTATACACCGTATCAACGAGAGAACTGACTTGAGATTCATCTTTACCATAATTTTTATTACTGATATGACTATATATGTCATATGTGTTTGTATATTGTTTTTATTGTCCTCTTAGTTGAAAAATAAACAGGTAAATTGACATAATACAATGTCTGCAAGTTGATGAGTACCACATATTCCCCTCTATTTTCTTTTTTCTATATGTATATATATATAAGAGAGTATTGTAGTTCGCTTGAAGCATTGTGTATTGTTTGTAAAGAATAATAAGTTTTGAATGGTACAACAATGCACTATAATACAAAGAAAATGGACTATATACCTGTTGTAATTTAGTTATCCATAGTACGATGATATTTCAGAATAAAATTCCTTCTTCGGATATTCTTAGATGGAGTCACTGCTATAATCGGTTTTCCAACAGCTTTTCTTTTTTCGTAAGCGTCTCAACAGTGGTCTCACGAAGCTTCCTCCAGAATTCCTTATGAGAAGTGCGTGAGATTGGCCATGTCTCAATCTCGTGTGTGCTGGTACATCTGTATGTATTATACGTGCAACTTTTTTTTCCCCCACTTCTTTTTTTTCTTTTCTCTTTGTTTTTTGTTATAAACAATAGATGAGCATATCAAAAATGAACCTACACGCATCCAGATGTAGCTAAATAATATATTGATTACCAACCTCCAGCCTGTTGTTAATTTGGGGTCCTAGTCTGTGTACCAGTATAGCTTCCTTATTTGTATTTGTGTAACCCTCTCCGTTTTTTGTTCGTCCTTGTTTTCGTATACATTCACTACTTTCTTCCAAGGAATCTAATGCTCTTAGCTTAGTTTTTCCCTGGGGCTGGCCAGATTGGAGCAATCTCGAGTATAACCACCCGAAATTACGAAGATAATCTGGAATTCGACTGAGGAAAGAAAACTCCGAATGACTGGATGACTGGATGTTTGGATGTTTTGCGTTCTTGTCCCATTTAGTATTTTTATATATATATATATACACACACACACACACACACACACACACATGTATGTGTATGCTTATGTATGTCTGTGTCAGCGTGCATATGGTTGTGTATTTGCATATGTGTGTGTATGTGAGTTTGTGTGTGTGTGTGTGGGTGTGCGTGTGTTTATATCAAACCTCAGTGGTATTCTTTTCCTAACGCTCTGTATTCATCTTTTCCTTATCTTCTATTCGTTCACTTCTCCACCACCACCACCAACAACAACAACTACTACTACTACTACTACTACTACTACTACTACTACTAATAATAATAATAATAATAATAATAATAATAATAATAATAACAACAACAATAATAATGATGATAATAGAACGACTGCTGCTGCTGCTGGTACTTCCACTACAACAACTACAACGCAACAACTACAACAACCACAACCACTACTACTACTACTACTACTACTACTACTACTACTACGACTACTACTGCTGCTGGAGCTTCTGATCTCTAGATAAGTTACTATGTTCTTTTCTCTCGACCCCTAATAATACCAAAGTCCCTTTTGTTCCAGACATTTTACTTTTATCAAATTCATTTAACTATTGACAACGGGACCTTAATCTCCCTCCAGTCGCCACCGCACTCCCCCAAACCCTCCTGTGTTACTATGTAAGTCTATCATTCGACATCATCAAGTTGAGATAAATCACACAATATGTCTTACTTGTTTGTCTTTCCTTCACCGTGACCCCCACACATACTTACATTCCAACCCCGCTCCACTCACTTTTAGCATTTCTTTCACTTAACATTCTTTCTTTTACCCCCCCCCCCCTTTTTTTATTATAAATTTCAACTTATTTTATTACAACATCCACCTACGAACACAGCATTTGTATTCAATCCAATAAATACTTCCAGATTTATTATGCCAACGAAAATCTCTCCTGGTTTCCGTATCTCCCCCAGTTAAACAGCAACAACAAACACAGCAGATATCTATATATATATATATCCATACTTAACGAATGTATACATCGTAGAAAGGTATAATGCTGTGGTTTTTGTCAGAGAAAAAAATACCTTTCATGGACATGCTGTGTTAAAAATACAATATATATATCGGAGCGCGGCGAGCATTACCCCAGCAGTGACTCACAGAAACGCCAGACGCGTTTCGGCTTTATTGGCTCCGATATGTTTGCGGAGGGATTTTCTCTCTGGCAAAAATCCCAGTATCGTATTTTTCAAGCGTGTATATATTTTAAATATGATACACAGGTGGCTATTTACTGCAGTTGTTATTGTTGCTGCGGGTGGTATTGTTGTTGTGATTGTTATTTTTGTTATTCTTGATGCCGTTATGTTGATTCAGGGCAGTTCTGGTCGAGCAGACCTACGTTTAAAGGCGCTCCATCCATGAGCATCCCTCCCTTTCTTACGGACGCAGTATATTCATGACCATATTACTTAATGGCCCTCCCTTTTGTTAATCTGCTCCCTTTGATAGACTGACACCTAACTGCTATTTCTAACATCTGTCGTTGGTCCTTTCACTGAAAGTAAACCTTTTATTTAAATATACCATCATTCCTCAGCAAGTCTACCTCTACACTGTTACACACACACACACACACACACACACACACACACACACACATATATATATATATATATATATATATATATATATATATATATATATACATATATACATACATATATATATATGTATGAATATATATAACACTCTATTTTGATAATCTGCTGTGTGGACAGAGTTTCCTCTTGACAGGGCATTGGTTATGAGGATACTTAGCATTGAAGCTTAAAGCTTCTAATTTAGATGGTTGAAGTTGTTAAGTCACCTTGGTGTTGGGCTAGCACTGCTATATATAGTTTGCAGCAGACGTAAGGCTCGATTTGTGTAGGAGAGGTTACAACTTTGGTCCTTCCTCTTTCTTAGAAACTTTATATGTCATATAACATAATAATATACTAGAAGATATATATTATATATATGTATGATATAACGCACACGCGCACACACACACATATATATTATATTGGATGGTACAATTGGTAGAGCAACTGGCAAAATTAGGTCGTGTTATTTAGTTACCGAATTTTTAAAGCGTTTAATCCAACTATTAACAGGCTTTGACATTAAAATTTCTGGATTTGATGAAAAAACATTTATTTAAAATACTAGTCAAATGTTAGAGACAAATCGCCAAACCACTTCCCAAGCTAGAATTCTTTGCATTCATTTTGTATTTGCTTTCTTTTACGTGGCCCTCAATCTGTGTTACAAAGCATTATTCAGAATGGGAGATTCGAAGTTCAAACCTGACAATGGTTAGCAACTTTGTATTCATCTTTCCAATGGCGGCCAAAGACCTGACAACTTACAGAAGTTGATTAAATCACTTGTAGCCACATTCAAAGTGTGTATGAAACACAAGATTTTCAACGTTTTACACCAAATTCATTAAATTCGAAACTCTTCGAACGTGTTCAAGCGATCAAAACAAAACGTATTACACATGCAAATTCAAACTCATTCCGAACATGGAACATGTTTGTTAATCCCGACACTTCTTCGTTCTAAATGTTTCATTGTCCCGTCCACTAAACACCAACTGGCGTTGTTCTCACTATAACAACGACCTCCGTTAGTGTGAATTAGCTCATTATACAGCCTTCCACCAAAGCGTAACATATACCACTTTCTTTCTCTCCTATTCTCTTCAACATTAATGTCACAACCGCCCTCGAGTCCTGCAAAAGATTTCATCCAGTTCTTTCCTCTCAGAACTGTCCTTTTCTGGAATGCCTTCCTCTGCAAACGTCAACAAAAATATTCCAAAGTGATAGCTTCCTGTATCGATCACATTTTTACCGGTCAGAGAGTGGTTATCAGGCCTTAAACCTTGCTTCTCCTTCTGAACTCTGCGCCTCCTCTTCGTTTCACTTACCAGTCAGAAGTTGTTTACCAGACTCATCGACTTAGCCTTCACCCTTTTTATTAGCTAATGAATTCAAACGAAGACTGTGTCATACATAAGAATTCCTGAGTAAAGGAGTCAATCTTAAAATCAGCTTCAATAATTTTCGATTCGTTCTTCCATTTATCATGTTCTGTCAGACATTTATGGTGGAAGCATAGCTCTGCATAAAGAAATCTCATTGCAGGACTTGTGAGGTTGCCGACTGCAGATTTACATTTAATATGAAAAATAGGGAAGTTCTCGTTAGCAAGGGGTTTATGGTTCGATACTACTTTGAGGATCTTTTCATTTTCCCACTCTTGAACTATTGATTACGAATGTGCGTGCACACGCATGTGTATCTCTGCGTGTATATGAATATATAAAAATGTCTATTTGTATATTTTAGTGTTTGTATATTTATAAAGACATATGTGCATGTATGTATGTGTGTACTATTGTGTATAAATGCATGATGTATCTGTGTGTGTGTGTGATGCATCTATGTGTGTGATGTATCTGGCTGTGGGTGTATCTGTGTGCTGTATCTGTGAGTGGGTGTGATGTATTTGTGTGTGATACACACATTCATGGTACAGTAACCATACATATGTATTTATATACGTGTATATATCACATATCTTTTTAGTCTGTCATTGTTAATCACTGCCGTTCGTTTCCTATAACCATGTATTCTTAAGTATTCTTCATCCTCTTCTCCAATTCAAGCATTTCTTCACTCTTATTTTCACCAATACCATATTCGTAACACTTTTCTCAGAATGGGTTTTACAAACAGATGTGCTCCTACTGTGTGGTTCTTAGTCATTTCAGTGTTATTTCTTACTCACAAGCCTCATACAGCATAGATGTTACTGTGTGATAGTTAATCTCCAAATCTTAATCCTTACTTGTTTACTAAACTTTATCCTAAACCGCATATTAATTCCCATCACACAGTCATTTTACCCAATAATCTTACATCTCTTATTCTCGTCCACTTCTGTTATGTAATCCTAAACTCTTTTCTTAAAACCAAAACCTTCTTCCATTCAATAATCCTAAACTCCTTTACATTTTCTTAATCCTTTCTTCTGTTGCTTTCAAAATTTTCGAAAAATATGATTTAAAAAATCGCTCTTGAACAGTTAAAAATTTGCTTCGTTTTATATTTACAATGAAAACAGTTTTATCATGGCGATCGATATTAATAAGAATGCAGTAACGATAACAACAACAGTGACATCAACAATACTTCATTTAATATGTATGAAAATTCATATCAATTAGTAAAAATTTCTAAACGAATAAACCATGTAGAAATACATCAAATAAAAGGAAGAATTTATTTTTTAAAATCCTTCAAAATATTTCACCGAAATTAAAAGAAACTGCTGAAATCTATTGTTCTCATTATTTTACATTCACTTTTCCACTTATATATATATATATATATATATATATATATATATATATATATATAAGTGGAAATATATATATACATATATATATATATATATATATATATGTGTGTGTGTGTGTGTGTGTGTGATCTATACATGTATATATACATTCACAAATATGTATGTATGTATATTTTGGTGATGTCAGTTATATATGTATGTAGACATGCTTATGTACGTACGTATGTGTGTATGTATGTATGTATGTGTGTGTAACTATCTGTTAATCCTACAGCAGAAATTTGTTTATTCCATCAGGTTATTTAGACTGTCTAATCCTCCCCATTTGTATTTCTTTGTCGATATATTTTGAAATCTTAAATTATTTAATCAATATTTTAAATTTGATTCAGAATTACTATTTCTACACAAGCTGCAGAACAATGTTAATTATATATTCCTGTTAATACAACACAACCAGAATTCTCTAAATCATTCTTTATGTTGTCATGGAGAGGACATCATACTGAACTGATATGAATGAATTGTTTTACACACATAAATATTGAAGCTTCGTTTGGTCACCAGCTTCATGTTCATAAAAGGGGATTCTGTGACATTCATACTTTTCTGAAGGTCATTAGCATCATGAGTAAAGTGGACATTGGGCATAAAATGTGGCCAGGATAAACGTCAGGCTTTTCGCTACATTCAGAGGAGGTCACTCCGTAGCTAGTACTCCCAAAGACCCTGATTTTTTATGCAGCCACATTTCCTAAATAAACTCGAACCTGTAACTGTTCAGACCGGGTGTCAGCCGCAACAGAGACATCATTTTTGAAGACACTGAAAAAGTCAAAGGCACGGCTTCGCTTTCTTTTATTCATTCATTCATAAAATAAAAAAAAAAAGGAAATCAGACTCAGCCGGGAATCGAAACCACATCCTCGTAAAGACGACATCCTCGGAGCGAATCTCTTCGTGGCTGCTCCATGCAATTCATCACTATGCAGTATAACATTATATGGTTTTCCGGCAAGCTGTATTTATTAGACGCTAAAACGGAGAATAGGGAAAACAGCTGCTATATATTTCCATCATTCTTTTTATCTTTCCCTAAGAATTTATTCTGTGTGTCAAGACAGATAGACATTAATAGGAATACTTCATAAAAGTAACATTTTTATTCATCCGTTCTCTCTCTCTCTCTGTCTCTCTCTCTCTCTCTCTCTCTCTCTCTCTCTCTCTCTCTCTCTCTCTCTTTCTGTTTACATCTATCACGGGAGTTCTCTATTTTTCATCTTCTATCATCTAAATGACTCAAACTTATCGTCTTCCTTACATGAACCGCATTACTTAAAAAAGACACCAACTTCTGCCAATCAGCCATGTGGAATTAATTGCAACCAAGAAGAATGAAGAGTAAAGTTGAGTCAACGGCAAGAAAACTGATCATCTCGCACCGGTTTGGAACCTCATCCGCATACATACACACATGAATATATATATATATATATATATATATATATATATATATATATATATATATATATATATATATATATATATATATATACATATATATATATATATATATATATATATATATATATATATATATATATATATATATATATATATATATATATATATATACATATACATATATATATATACATATACATATATATATATATATATATATATATATATATATATATATATATATATATATATATATATATATATATATATATATACGCATGCGAAGATTGCTATCTTTATATATATGTATACGTATAAATATATATATAAATACACATACACACACATATATATATGTACATATATGTGTGTGTATGTATGTATACAAATATATATATATATTGGGT